>NW_027318455.1:0-6068 GCF_032062135.1 Pyxicephalus adspersus
GAAACCGGTTGAGTCCCACTGGGTGATGCAGCGGTTGCTGCGTCAGGCTGGACCACCACATCGGAGCCACTGTTCTCCCAGGCCACTTTATGGTGACGCTGTATATGTTGACGCAGGGCTGTGGTGCCAACATTGGCACCCTGGCCACACTTCACCTTCTGCCCACATATTCTACATATGGCCATGTTAACCTCCTCCGGCGGCTTAACAAAAAACTGCCACACTGCAGAGTAGGTGATTTTCCCCCCAACACTCCGCACTGACTGACTGCTACCGCCACTGTCTCAGTGAACCCCTGCACCACTACTTCCCGGCCAGGTAGGCTGCTGCGAAGCATGTGGTCTACCCCGGGCACGTTTGGCTCCCACTGCTGCCACCCTGCTGACTCCCAGCCATGCTACCACCTTGCTGGCTCAGCCGCTGCCTTTTCTGCTGATGATGATGAAGCCCCTTCTTCACCTGGCTCCCAAGTGCGATCGGCTTCATCATCATCAGTAGTGCCTGCACGTCACTGATGTCCTCCTCAACGGTTTCTGGGTCAGAAGCCTGACCGCTTGCAACACCAACTCCCACGCCACTCTCCTCATCACTACTTGCCCTCCTAGCGGAGGAAGCAGCAGATGTCTCCTCCAGATCTTGGCTAGGCAGTAGCTGCTGACTGTGCTCTACTAGCTCGTCCTCGCTGTATAGTGGAGCTGAGCCCACAGCATATAATATTTCTGTGGCTAAGGGAACAGCAAAGGACAGAGGCAGGTTGAGGACAGGTGAGGGCACAGGGCCTGCTCCCGGGCCATGCCAACTAAGGGTTGTGTCTGACGAACCCACCGACTGTTGGCTGGGGGTATCTGATGTCACTTGGGATGAAGTGGATGACCGAGTTAACCAATCAAGAACCGCTGGGTTGCTGGTCAAGACACAACCGCTAGATGAAACATGGAGCTCAGGCCCCTGGCTGCGATTTCTGCTGACACGCCCCTTATTCTGCTGTGACCTCTGCCTGTGCCAGAAACATTTAGGCCTCTGCCACGCCTCTGTGTCTTTGTGCCACTCAATAGCCTCCTGATGCTGCTGCTACCTCCAGACTCTGTCATTGTGCCACTATGTGGCCTCCTCCTGATACTCAAATAAGTCACTAAACGCTTTCACCACAAATAACTGCAACAGTGAACTGCATATATATTTTTCATTTTGTACTAAAATACGTCACTAAACGCTTTCACCACATATATCTGCAGAAGTGAACTGAGAATATATTTTTCTTTTTGTACTGAAATACGTCACCAAACGCTTTCACCACATACAACTGCAACAGTGAAGTGCATAAATATTTTTTTTTTTGTACTGAAATAGACCACTAAACGCTTTCACCACAAATAACTGCAACAGTGAAGTGCGTGACGCTGCATATGCTGACGCAGGGCTGTGGTGCCAACATTGGCACCAGTGGTAAAGCGTATGTACTTTTCGTCAAACTAAAAGTGACAAGTTGACATGCCCATTTCGCCACCCACTCCGCCCATAATCCCTCCCATGCCCCTCCCAAGGCCGTCCCACATCCATCCCATCTCCAGCCTACCGCCCTCCCCCTAGCCCTCCTATATTCCACCCACTCTCCACCCATTCACCGACCCCCTCCCTCTAGTAACATAATTACAAGAGATAATTAACCCCACAAGTGCTGGAAAACTAACATGCTTACAAGAGATAAATAACCCCACAAGTGCTGGAAAACTAACATGCTTACAAGAGTTAATTAACCCCACAAGTGCTGGAAAACTAGCATGCTTAGAAAAGATAATAAACCCCACAAGTGCTGGAAACTAACATAATTACAAGAGATAATTAACTCCACAAGTGCTGGAAAGCTAGCATGCTTACAAGAGCTAATTACCCCCAGGAGTGCTAAAAACAAATTTTATGCAGATTGTGTGTGTGTATTATATCAGGGATACTGTTGGTTCTTTATACATGAGTCTTATTTCATGGATTCTATTAGATCTTTATATCTGTATTATATTATGCAGGTTATTAGATCTTTATATATCTACATGGTGTTACTTTGTGAATCCTTTTAAATTTTTATATGGTTTTATTTCACGGATACTATTAGATCTTTATATGTGTATTATATTATGCAATGTATTAGATCCTTATATATGTATATGGTTTTATTTCACGGATCCTTTTAGATCTATATATGTGTATTATATTACTAAATGGTCATTTACTGGTGCTGAACATGCACATTTCTTACCTACATAATGTCTTCTAAGCATCCATGTTATCGGGTGAGCCACAGCTGGGGGCTGTAAATTTCTTAGGGTGTGTGTGGTGGGTGTAATGGACTGGCATTTACTGATAATGTGTTTAACCCCCCTAGCGTTCTAATTCTGTCAGTTTTTTGATGCAAAAAGTGATCCTATTTTTTTTGCATAGAAATTTTTGTTTATATTGTGGGCCTGTAATTCTTAGGATTAACTCCCGGGTATAA
This sequence comes from Pyxicephalus adspersus, assembly GCF_032062135.1. NCBI lineage: Eukaryota > Metazoa > Chordata > Amphibia > Anura > Pyxicephalidae > Pyxicephalus > Pyxicephalus adspersus. Next base: position 2,492 of record NW_027318455.1, read on the forward strand.
TAATTACATTTATTTGTTGTTGTAGTCAATCACCACCTGTGGCTTCATCACTTCTTTCCCACGTTTTGTGTGTACCAGATTGGTGGAGTCATTATGGGCATTACTCATCAGGCACACATCTTTCTTGTCACGCCATCTCAGGGCCATCATCTTTCCTTTCTGCCAGGCAACAATTTCTCCTGTCTTCAGCTTCCCTTTTGCAAACAGTGATGGCAGGTTGCGCCGGTTAGCCCTAACAGTTCCGTATGCATCTGTTTTGTGTTGCAGAAGGAACTCATAAAGCTCAGAAGAGGTGTAGAAATTGTCAGTTGTGACACAATAGCCCTGACCTAGCAATGGCTCAATGAGGGACAGCACTGAAGATGTTGCCAATCCATAATGGCTGTATCTGGGGTTGAATTGTGTCCTTTTTCCAGTGTACAGTACCGTATTCCATATGTAGCCACATAAGGATACAGACAGCATATAGGTATTCACGCCAAATCGTGCCCTCTTTGACGCAATGTACTGCACCCAGCTGAGCCTCCCCTTGTAAGCCATTAAACATGACACCTCTTTCTGGCATATAGGTTTGCTGGAAGCTTTGTAGAATCATCTGAGACACTTCCCAAATTTTCTTCAGTTTTGGTGCAGAATGGGTAGTCTCATTATCATTGTCTCACACTTCATTATGAGGGAAAAGCGGTATTCTGGCATGACTGTGCCAAAGAATGGAGTGGCAATCATATTGTTCTTGGACCAGTACCACTTCTGCACGGGTTTGCCCACAACTCCCTGCAGGATCACCAAGCCCAAAAACAGCCAATTGTCATCCTTGGTCACAGGTTCCCACTTTCTGCTTCTTGCAAAGCCCAGGTGTGGAGCACCTTGTTGTTGTCCAGCGTACCTGCATAAAACAAAATAAAAAATGTATTTTAGGATATGTTCTTTTATAGTGTGAAGGTAATATGTTAGCAAACGCAGAGCAGCATATATGTTTGCATAAAAAAAAAAAAATTAGCAAAAAATTTCAAAAAGTTAGCAAACACAGAGCAGCATACATGTTGGCAAAAAACATTAGCAAAAAATTTCAAAAAGTTAGCAAACACAGAGCAGCATACATGTTGGCATAAAAAATTTTAAAAAGTTAGCACAGAGCAGCACACATGTTGGCAAAAAAAAATTTGCAACTACATTCAAAAAGTTAGCAAACACAGAGCAGCACACATTTGCATAAAAACAATTAGCAAAAAATTTTAAAAAGTTAGCAAACACAAGAGCGGCTTACCTGTTTGTCTCCACAATAATTTTTTCGATAACTTCATCGGTCAAAAACAACTTAAGGTATGCCAGGGGGTCGTCGCATTCAGGCTCAATTTTCATCCCAGGTGCGCCGGTGAATCGAAATGTTGGCGGTGCTGCCTGGTCCGCATCAAGGTCAATAGGACGCCATGTGCGCACAGCACTGACCTCAGGTTTAGAATCGTCGCTCAGTTCACTTTCACTGTCCGATGACAAATTTCCTGGTGAATCACTATCGCTCGATTCTACAAGGGACTATTGCTGCTCTCAAATTCCTCCAAAACAGCGCTTGCGCCGGCGAGATGCCTTTTGGATGCCATGTGGTCTCCAGCAATCAGTCAGGAACAATCAAGGTCAAAGACAAAGTGATGAAATGATACATTCAGGAAGTGATTTATAAGTCATCAAAAGGTCAGATCAAGGTCAGGGCCAATAGTGGGCAAAATGTAAAGTAGGGCACTGGACAATGATGCTTGGTGCACTACAATATGTACTTGTACTTTTATTTTATGTTTTTCTGTGTATTTTACTGTAAAATAGTAATCATAGTAATCTGCTTTTAAATTTCTCGCCCCCAGAATCCATCGCATCACCTGGAAGATGTCACACATCTTGCCAGGTGATGCAGTGGGGATGTCCCGTCCCGCTCACACCCCTGAAGTTGCTCGCATCACCCGGAGGCTGATCTCCGGGATCGAGATGACACTGGGCTTCCTCCTGGTAAGATGAACCTTCATGGTATATCTTGTTTGACATTGTGCACGTGTCTCTAATCATGTTTATAACCACACTCATGTGTAATATGAGTGTTTAATTTCACACATTTTTGGCTGTGGAAGCGGTATGTTTTGTGGTTAGACTTGTGGTGAACCGATCAATCCAAATGAACTTGGGTTAGAGTCAAGCTCACTCTATTTCATTTGTTTTTGTGCTTTATTTAACAGATCACCATCTACAGGAGGAGGTCGTTGATCCACTGCAGAGAAGCCTGGAGGAGAATACAGGTAATTTGGTTTGTGTGTGTGTTCAGCCTTCCAAAAGCTAAGTAATAACCTTCGATCTTTCTACAATATATCTATATCTATATATAGATAAGATTTGTAAGTTTTCTTGGTGTTTTCTAGGTTTCTGGTGCAGCCCTCCTTTGGGAATGTGTGAGCTTAATAAGTCAAAAATAAATTTGCGTGTGAAATAATGGGGACTTTTGATATGTGAATGAATATATTCATTCATTTTGATGTGATATATCATGTGCCTTTGTAGAACATCCATGTCTGCTGGTCTCTGGCTCTGAAGAGTTTTCACGGGCGGCATCCAGTGTGGAGGTAGGTAGGCAAGAACTGGACCATTAGTGTTTATTTTGGGATTTGTTGGGGGAATGAACCTTTCCAAATGTGTTCCATTTGTGTTTTTTTTTTTGTTTAGGGTCCCTCAGGTGGACATTTACCACAAGAAGAAGAGACACCTGAGGTTTCCGTAAGCAACCCATGTTTAATGTTTAGGATTCAGAATAAATGTGTAATTTTGTCTAACATTTGTTGATGTTCCAATGTCAGGATGCTGTCTGCATAATGTTATGGTGACCCACAAAGTTATGTGATATTGTGGTAATTTTTTATTTTCCCTTTATAGCAACCAGTGGATGCAGGTGGATTGGGTCAACCCAGTGTGGGCAGCCAGCTTCTAAGCCTCACTCAGAAGCCGGTTGGTCATTTTGATAGAGTAGTGGAGTCAAGGATGTCTGCCCCAAGTTCAAATAATTTGGAACCGGTCCTTACGCTCCTACATAAAAACCTCAATCAAAATCGCCAGGACCGATAATGTAACCAAAAACATCTGGCGGCCATGCAGCGTCTGATAGAATCGGTCCAAGAACAATCGGCCCCTTTGGGTGCCTACATGTCCAGAGTTGACCGTCTCTGTAACATGTTAAGTGAATCCCTGGGCCAACAATCTCAGCTAAATCAGGTGATTATTCACAGGCTGGGTTGGCAAATCCCAATAGGTCCCCCATCCCCTGCAGAGCAGCCAGCGCCATCCTTTTCCCCGGCTCCACTCAGTTCCCCAGCTGTTGTCTGCCTGGCCACCCTGTACCCCTGCCCGGCCAATGAGTGCCCCTGCTCGCCCAAATAGTGCCCCTGCCCGGCCAAATAGTGCCCCTGCCAGCCCACCCCGTGCCCCTGCCCAACCACCCTGTGCATCCGAGGCCAGGATGTGGAGGTGGGCCGGGCCCATGGCCGGGCTGTGGGGGGGTCCCGTGGCCGAGGCCAGGATGTGGAGGTGGGCCGGGCCCATG
>NW_027318456.1:0-6066 GCF_032062135.1 Pyxicephalus adspersus
GGCCTTTTATCTGCCTAATTGATAATGACATAACGAAGGATTTACTTTTGAGCCCCTGAAATGAAGTGATTGTGTAAAAAAAGGCTTTAGTTCCTCACATTTTTATGCAATCTTTTTGTTCAACCCACTGAAATAAAGCTTTATCATGCACATAAAAATACAATTAAGAACTTGTGTTCCAAGAAATTTCACTAATGCATATTAGTGGGTCATTGTCTATTCTTCAGACACAAGTGTAAAGAAAAATACGTAACACCATTGAGGCAAAGCATGGGATATAAAATGAAAAGAGGGGTTTTCCGATATAAGGGAATGAGAGTTTTTGCAGAATTAAATATTAGTATACATCATTGAACATCCTTCAATAGTTTAAAGTAGGTTGGTAATATTGTTAAGTGAGGTGCACATTTAGAATAATGGGTCTGATTTATTAAAGCTCTCCAAGGCTGGAGCGGATAAACTTTCATCAGTGAATCTGGGTGATACAGCAAACCTGGAATGGATCTGGTCTAGGATTCAAAACATTTACTGCTTTATCAACTCTAGGCTGTGGACTTTCAAATAATAAACAAAAATAACAAACAATAAATATAAAACTCACTTATATGCCCTGATTCAATAAAGCTCTTCAAGGCTGGAGAGAATACACGTTCATCAGTGAAACTGAGTGATCCAGCAAACCTGGAATTGATCTGGTCCAGATTTGAAAACATTTGCCAACAAACAGATTATGACTTTTGGGAAATCCAATCCAGGTTTGCCGGATCACCCAATTTCACTGATGAAAGTGTATCCTCTCCAGCCTTGGAAAGCCTTAATAAATCAGGCCCAATGAAACAAGGATGTTCCTGTAAAATGGTGAATGTGGAAATTATTAGACAGCCAAAATATAGGATGAAGGAGCAGTCCCCATTAGAGGGTCTGGTTTTACCAAAAAAAGAACAAGAGAAAGACACACCCCCTTTGGCAAGCTAAATTCCAGAACAACTTTTATGATTAGGAGGGGGGCTCATGTACTCGCTCCCACCATTTCCTTATCAAGGTCCCAAGAGTATGAATGGGTCTAGTTTTATTATTACAGAGAACAGTACAAAGATTTTAAAATTATTGTGATGCAAAAAAAATATATATAAATAAATTAACACTGCATCGTACAGCCACAAATTGTTATGAGGTGAACTTCCACCATCACTCTATACGGAGCCCTTGTTCCCCACCTATACAAAATAAAATTTTTTTACACACCTGACTGTACATACAACAAACATTAGAAGTATATCATGTAGCTCAACCCTCCTTTTTCCTGTCTGTTGGACTATATGCATCACCAAGCCTTGTTACAATTAGCTATTTGCTTTTTTTTAGTCATGCAGTTGTCAAGTGTGGATGGTTGCAGTATGTGTGAATGTTCACTGCTACAGTCTGAATCCACATTCCTTTTTTTAAAGCCAGCAATGTTTTCACTTGGGGCTGGTTCCCATTGGTCTCCCTTACCCATTGTCCATGTAATTGTGGTGACAATGCTATATGCTAGGACTTTACAATTAACTCAGAAAGCGGTCAGGTGATTTTTAAATTGCATTTTCCTATTTATTCTTTCTATTCTATCTATTCTATCCTCCAAAAAACCACATGCTTCTATTTTTTTGCATTTCTGTTCACTTTTTTCAGGCTTAGGAAACAATATAAGACTGAGAGACAGGCAAAGAGTTCAGGTAATTATTGGCCTTCGTGATGAATAAGTGCACGGCCACCCCATTTGATAGCCATATCACTCCTATACCCCATAGAATATTAAACTCTTGAACCTTTTTAGGGAGTCTAATAAACCTTGATGAAAAGAGACCCCTGAAACACATTGGCTTTAACATCTTGCGTAAACCCAATTATGTAGTAAATTTTGTTTTCGGGAGTTTCCAATAATTGATATGGCTCTGACTTTGGGTCTGATTTATTACAGCTCTCCCCTGAGGTACTCTGGCATTGTGTTAAATAAAATAAACCTTGTCCTATGATAATTGACTAAAATAACTTAAGATGCCTCATATCCATACTTTGAGTAGCAATAAATATCTGAGTTTCTAGCCTTTCCTTTCTCTAATTCCAAACTGAAAAATACAAATTGTAGTGGAAGATACCACTTCTTTAATACAAGTAATATTGTTTTGTAAAAGTCGTTCCATCAAAATAACGCTTGCACATAAAACTTTATATTATATTATATCTTATAATATCGTCATTTAGTGGCTTGTGATTGACAAATAATGTTTAACTATAAATGTACATCATGCAATTAACTTAGGGGATCTTCAGCTTTCATTGCACTTATTACTTTTACAGTATTACTTGTTGATGGGTTAACTATTTGCAAATTTAGTGCTGCTTATTCAAAAATTGTGCTAGTTTAAAAAATATTTTGGATCTGTTTTCAGAAAATCCTTTTTATTTTGAGATTATTATACAAAGGATAATGGAATGAAAGACAACACAGAGTTTCATGTATTTGGCTTGCTTATACAAGTGATAATCATTGGTGCATTATTTCAAATAATTGAATGCACAATGACAGCATCCAGGCGCAAGGTCGAAACAATACAAATTGACACAAGACTCATCCTGACAGACTGACCTTAACATTTGCAGTGACAGAGCATTACAATGACAAGATGACACACTCTGACACAATATCACACTAACATAACATGACACTTACAATGTTGGACTGAAATTAACCTTACTACCACCTTTACCTAAATGTTTTCACAGTTCTTTGCTTACCTAGTCATATCGACTATGTTGGGAAAAAAAGACATATGTCTATGTAGACTATGCGTCTGATTTAGTAAAGCTCTTTACCACTGAAGAAGATAGACTATCATGGGAGAACCTGGGTCATCCAGCAAACCTGGAATAGATCAGGTCCAGGAGTGAAATATTTTCCAACTAACAGTGAATGATTTTTTGAGAAATCTGTTAGAGGTTTGCTTGATCACCCATGATCTCCCATGATGGTCTATCTTCCCCAGTCTTGGAGAGCTTTAGGAAATCAGACCCACAATTGGAACAAAAAAATATTTACACCGGTTGCTCAATTCTGTAACTGGCTTTGGTTAAGGGTAAGGCAGAACAAACTCTCTTCGGCAACAGTGGACATTTTTTTTTAAAAACGGCCTATCACCAGGTTTTTTAATTTACATAAAAGAGTAGATAACCTTTTTATGCTAATAAAAAATACTGCTGTTTTTTTTTTAAATATTTTATTTTTTAAAAAAATAAGGAGGGCTCCTCCCCTACTGTCTTTACTGTTGTGGAGGTTAAGACTGAATAGGAATCCCAGAGCTTTTTGGGATACATGTTTTCCCAGAATAAAAGAAGGACCGATCTCATGCGTGCACAAAGATGTTGTACACTGTATGGTAAATAATTTAACAGATTATTTCCAAGGCATCTAATTTCCAAAATAAACAAACTCAATTTCTCTAAAGTTTATAAGGCACCTTTTCCACTTAACTCAGTTATCTGCTCTTGTACACTTCTCAAATATCCCTTACAGTCATTCTTACAGTGTGGTAACAAAATATATTTTGAATATTCAAAATGTGGTCTTGGAATGCTTGACACATTGGGCCTGATTTATTAAAGCTCTCTAAGGCTGGAGAAGATACACTTTCATAAGTGAAGCTGGGTAATCCAGCAAACCTACAATAGGCTTCTTAACCTCCCCAGCGGTAACCCTGCGTGTGACTTGGGGTAGAAAAAAGATGCTGGAAACGGTAACCCCTAGTCACACTCGGGCTAGGTAAATCTATGGAAACAATATTAAATAAAGCGCGTACCTGATACGCCGGTGTCCTCCATTGTCCTTCGCTTCTCCTTCCTTCCTCCAATCGGCGTTCTCTGCACCCGACGAGTCACCGAGGAGGTGTGTGCGGATGTTCCGTTCAGGGCAGGGCAGAAAATTCAAATCTATTTGTATTGCATTCAATACAAAATAACTGTATTGAATGCAATGCAGTGGATTTATATGTGTAAAAGCAGTACATTGTTTTTCATGAACATTTATCTTACAGTATATATAATAGTATGAGTATATTATTTATTTTTAAAAAAATTAAAAAAAAATGAATTTTTTTTTATGTGTTTCTAACTTTATATACTTATACTATTATATTATACTATAAAATAAATTTTCATGAAAAACAATGTACTGATTTTAGACATATATATCCGGACAGAAATGAACCGCTCAGGAGGTTAAAAGTCAATTGCTATTTGATAGCAAATGTTTTCAATCCTGGACCAGATACACTCCAGGTTTGCAAGATCACCTCAGTTCACTGATAAAAGTGTATCTTTTCCAGAATTGGAGATCTTTATTAAATAAGACCATAGAGCTTGATTTATGAAAGCTCTCTAGGACTGGATATGATAGACTATCATGGGTGAACCTGGGGGATCCAGCAATCTCAATTTTATCAACCTTTGGGACAATATTGACATTTATGTCCATTTATATCTATAATTTTGTTAATACATCCATTCCAGGTTTGCTGGATCACTCAGTTTCACCCATGATAGTCTTTCTCCTCCAGTCTAAAGTTGGATTGAAACCAGTCTTACTATCACCAGCATTAATCATTGTTACCTCATGTGGTAGGTTATTCTAATGCATTCCAAATTAATCAAGTCACATTTTTCTACATATTTTTCAGCAAGAGATCCTATCGTTTATTTTTCATTTGGTTTCCTGCTTTTGTACAATTTCCATATTTCCTATGGAATCTAATGGTCTGCTACCCAAAACTATGTTCATTTTTCACCTTGTGGCCTTATGACAAGCGGCAGGTGAGTTCATCAGAGACAATAATAATAATGCAACACGTATTTTTTATTTTCTTCTCTATTTTTTCCAAGATTGTATTTGCTTTTTCAGGTATTGCTTTGCATTGTGTTCTACTTAGCCTACCATTATCTCGTTCCCTCTTTCATATATTAGCTTAATTTTCCTCAGCGTTATTGTACTTATTGTATAATGGCAATGTTATCACCACATTCTGGTATACAACCTTACATTTCTCCTAATTAAGTGCCAACTGCTACTTAGCTGATTATATTCATGTGCTATTTCTTTAAGAATCCTTTAGAAAATGTCACTATCCTGTTGCAATTATTCAACATAATTGTACATTATCTGCCACAATGGCACATTACTATTTATTTGATCTACCAGGTTATTATTATAAGATTAAAGGATCTGTTTCCAAAGTCAGTCCTTGTAGTAATAAATATAGCTAATTTTCAATATACATCTACTTTTTGACCTCATCTTTAGCTAGCTCCATATATATGCTTCATTTACACTTTGCAACTTCTGTATCAGGATTTCATGAGAAAGAAGAACACACGCTTAAGAAAAAAATCAAATTAAAATAATTTTCAAAATCTGGGACAGATCTCACTAGAGAAGTGCATGTTATTAGGACACAATTATCCCTTCTTGAAGCCATGAACTTACAGTATGTTATGCGGTTTATTGTGGTATGGAAAGCTGAAGAAGACCAAACAGAATAGGCTTGTGATTTGTATTTACTGCAGAACTCAGTAAATACAACATCAAGGCCTGCTTGCAGCATCTTCACAGAAATAAAACAATTGTTTACAATCAGACCTTGAAGACTCAATCTCTCTCCCTTTACTCTTTGTTTCATGAGGGTTTGTATCATATGCTGTCACTTGCTTTTAATGTCATGGAATAAACTTAATTTTATTGTTTTCACAACAAATAGAATTCCAAGTGCTGCCTGTTCCTGACTTTGACTTGATATTGTAGCTCCAAAATAGGTTATGCTAGGAACTCATCAATAGGAGTCCACATTCCTCAGCTATAACATTTAAATATCAAACTTATGGATGTTTTGAAAATTAATATATGTTTTTTATGAATAAAGTTTGGTAATTTTCTAAATATGCACTACTACTAGATTGTAAGCTCTTCGGGGCAGGGTCCTCTCCTCCTGTATCACTGTCTGTATTAGTCTGTCATTTGCAATCCCTATTTAATGTACA
>NW_027318457.1:0-6060 GCF_032062135.1 Pyxicephalus adspersus
GCTGCAGCTCTGTCTACTGCACCACTTGAGGGTTTGCCTTTTGCACGCTATTGGATTCCTTGGACAAAGATACCTTGATACTTAGTACCTTGCTGAACCTTGAACTCCAGGCCCCTCCCATCCCAAGTGGGAACCTGTGACCAAGGATGACATTTGGCTATTTTTGGGCTTGGTGATCCTGCAGGGAGTTTTGGGCAAACCCATGCAGAAGTGGTACTGGTCCAAGAACAAAATGATTGCCACTCCATTTTTTGGCACAGTCATGCCAGAGTACCGCTTTTCCCTCATCATGAAGTACCTGCACTTCGCAAACAATGAAAATTTTGATGAGACTACCCATCCTGCACCAAAACTCAATTTGGGAAGTGTCTCAGATGATTCTACAAAATTTCCAGCAGACCTATGTGCCAGAAAGAGATGTCAGCATTGATGAAAGTCTAATAGCTTACAAAGGGAGACCTATATGCCGTGCGAATCCTCATCTGGCTACATCTGGAATACGGTACTGTACACTGGAAAAAGTTCAACCCCAGATACAGCCATTATGGATTGGCAACATCTTCAGTGCTATCCCTCATTGAGCCATTGCTAGGTCAGGGCTTTTGTGTCATAACTAGTGTTGTTGTTCAAATTCGGGTCGTCCTTATGTTCGACCCGAATATGGCTGTTCGAATTCGGGTCGACCCGACCCGAATTTTGCTGCATTCGACAAACCCGAATTCGGATTTCCCAGAATGCACTGAAACAACTGGGCAGGGTGGGCGACTCCCCCATGCCCTCCAATTACAGCACGGATGCCCCCTCCATCTTTGTTGTGGCTGTCTGTCACTGCATGCCACACAGGCAGCCATTGGCCTATATAAGGCGAAGGCGTGCCTGCATTTCCCACTCCTGACAGAGATTTTGCTGATAGCAACACAACCTCTGTGAAGAGATTCCCAGGATATCGGGGTCATAAATTGTATCTTTTAAGATTCCTGACGGGTTACTTATCACTTCAACATTTCAACAATTCAACATTCTTGCAGTCCAGATACGGCACCTTTATGTTGGTATTGTTTGCTGCAGTTTTTAGATTGATCAGCCTAATAATGAATAGATATTGTATGTGAGAACATCACTAGGTCGAAGTCTAGGAGGTCTTCTGATCAATAAAGAGACTGCATTCCATCAGTAGCATTACTCATCTGTGTGAGGTTTAGGTGGGTTTACTTAGAAGGACTGCAGAGTGTAAGTGTGACTGATAGGGATCTGATTAAAAAAAAACAGTTGACCTTTGCTTCTGGCAAATGTCAAGACGCCCCTATTCTCTGAATGGAAAGCCAGTGGACAGTGTCGCACAGAATGGTCTTGTTATGAATGCTTTATCATCATTGTAATTATGAACAGGGATTTGTAATAGCTTGTGCAGTATTAGGTTTTCATGTCATTGTAATCATCGTGACAGTGATAGGAGTGATATAATAGCTCTGGAGAATCTGGAAAGATTCACATACAGGAAAGCAAATTTATCAAGGCAGGATGAGAGGGCCACTTAATGGAGCAATCCAGACCAAGTCAGAGGCTCTCTTGGCTGTTTGGAGCTAAGAGGAACAGGGAAGGGACCTGTTCAACCAGTCACTTGGCATTCACTGAATCCACTATGTGTTTGCCAGTATGTGTTTGCCAGGAGGTGATAGGTATGGAGAGTGGGTATCAGAATTTTTGTTTGTGTGACTGGGAATTGGTGGACTGTAAGGGAATATGCTAGGAAGGGATCTTTCAAGTCAAAGGCTTGCAAGTAACAATGGGAGGAATGCTGAGATAAAATAACTCGTCCAAATGAAAGGGAAGCATAGAGCCAGTAGATGGAATCATTTATGTTGATCGGTAGATGTTAAAAATCTTCACTCTAGAAGCACGCAAGCGAGATGGCAGCACTGCAGTAAAGCTTTGATTCCGCTGGTGGGAGAACACATCACGTAGCAAGCTAATCAGCTCAAAATGGGCAAACACTCGAAGGGGACACCTTCTACAAAGCAGCAGTAATCGATTTTAGGATGGCAATCCCCTAATCTCCCACTCACACCATCGGGGGCACCTGACAGAGCCGAGAGGGAGACACAAACACCATTATTATAGATTTAACCACCATGGCTGCCGATATTAAAGCCATACTAGTTAAAAGGCAACTTCACAGCAATAACTGCTAAGTTAGAGAACGTGGCCTAGGCCAGGAGAAATCACGGATCAGCGATACCTTGTCTTGAGAAGACGGTTAAAGGTTTTGCCTGGAACGGTTTTGCCTGAGCAATTATCATCAACGGTGGTTCTCCGTTTAATACTCTTCTTGATAGGCCCACAGACATTGCTATTGATATAACTAAAATACACAGAGCTCCCAGACCAAGAGGTCCAGACCATCAACCTCCCAGGGATGTAATATGTGGATTATAAAACCTTACTTTGAAGGAGGATATAATGGCTAGAGCACAGGAAAATGTTCATTTGATGTTTCATGAGAATTAAATATCTTTATACTAGGATTTATTTCCTATTACGTTGAAGAACAGAAGGGCTCTGAAAACTATTCTTTAGGTGCTAAGATAAGAGTAATACAGAAATTTTTCTGGCTTTTTTGATAGATAGCAAGTGGTATCAGAATGAAATATCTGTATTTTTTTGAGAGAAACACAAACATTTTTCTGGCTTTTTTCATAGTTTGTAAGTGGTTTAAGAATGAAATATAGTTAGCTAACGGTATCAAAATGAAATATATGTATTTTTTTGAGAGTGTTACAGATTTTTTTCATTTTCAGGATTTTTTGATAGCAAGTGGGATCAGAAATAAATATCTGAATTTTTTGAGAGTAATACAGAAAATTTTCTGGCTTTTTTGAGAGCAAGTGGTATCAGAATAAAATATCTGTATTTTTTTGAAAAAAAAATAGACTTTTTTCTTGCTTTTTTTGAAAGATAGCAAGTTTGATCAGAATTAAATATCTATATTTTTTGAAGAGTAATACAGACATTTTTCTTGCTTTTTTGATAGATAGCAAGTGGTATAGAATATCTGTATTTTTTGAGAGCAATACAAAAATATTTCTGGCTTTTTTAATGAATAGCAAGTGGTATCAGAATGAAATATCTGTTTTTTTAGAGAAATACTGAAATGTTTCTGGCTTTTTTGATAGTTAGCAAGTGGGATCAAAATGAAATATCTGTATTTTTTTTGAGAGAAATACAGACATTTTTCTGACTTTTTTGATAGATAGCAAGTGGGATCACAATGAAATATTTTTTTATGAGAGAAATACTGAAATGTTTCTTGCTTATTTGATAGCAAGTGGTATCAGAATTAAATACCTGTATTTTATTGAGAGAAACACAGACATTTTTCTGGCTTTTTTCGTTGTTTGTAAGTGGTATCAGAATGAAATATCTGTATTTTTATTTAGAGAAATACAGACATTTTTCTGGCTTTTTTTGATAGATAGCAAGTGGTATCAAAATAAAATATCTGTGTTTTTTTGAGAGAAATACAGAACATTTTCTGGCTTTTTTTGACAGATAGCAAGTGGTATCAAAAGGAAATATCTGTAATTTTTTAGAGAAATACTGAAATGTTTCTGGCTTTTTTGATAGTTAGCAAGTGGGATCACAATGAAATATCTGTATTTTTTTAAAAGAAATACAGAAAATGTTCTGACTTTTTCGATAGATAGCAAGTGGGATCAGAATGAAATATGTTTTTTATGAGAGAAATACTGAAATGTTTCTTGCTTCTTTGATAGCAAGTTGGATATGAATGAAATATTTTTGTTATGAGAGAAATACTGAAATGTTTCGCAAGTGGTATCAAAATTAAACCTCTGTATGTTTTTGAGAGAAATACAGACATTTTTCTGGCTTTTTTGATAGATAGCTAGTGGTATGAAAATGATATATATGTATTTTTTTGAGAGTAATACAACATTTTTTCTGACTTTTTTGATAGATAGCAACTGGTATCAGAATGAAATATCTGTATGTTTTTGAGAGAAATACAAATATATTTCTGGCTTTTTTGATAGATAGCAAGTGATATCAGAATGAAATATCTGTATTTTTTTACAGTAATACAGACATATTTCTGGCTTTTTCGATAGATAGCAAGTGGTATCAGAATGAAATATCTGTGTTTATTTTAGAGATATACAGAAATTTTTCTGGCTTTTTTGATAGTTTGCAAGTGGTAACAAAATAAAACATCTTTATTTTTTTGAGAGAAATACAAACATTTTTCAGGCTTTTTTGATAGATAGCAAGTGGTACCATAATGAAATATATGTATTTTTTTGAGAGTAATACAGAAATTTTTCGGACTTCTTTGATAGCAAGTGGGATCATAATGAATTATCTGTATTTTTTTAGAGTAATACAGAAATATTTCTGGCTTTTTTGATAGATAGCAAGTGGGATCAGAATAAAATATCTGTATTTTTTTGAGAGAAATACAGAAATATTTCTGGCTTTTTTGATAGATAGCAAGTCATATCAGAATGAAATATCTGTATTTTTATGATAGAAATAAAGAATTGTTTCATGCTTTTTTGATAGCAAGTGGTATCAGAATGAAATATCTGTATTTTTTTTAAAGAAACACAGACATTTTTCTGGCTTTTTTCATAGTTTGTAAGTGGTATCATAATGAAATATTTGTATTTTTTAGAGAAATACAGAAATTTTTCTTGCTTTTTTGATAGATAGCAAGTGGGATCAGAATTAAATATCTGTATTTTTTTGAGAGAAATACAGACGTTTTTCATGCTTTTTTTGATAGTTTGCAAGTGGTATCAAAATTAAACCTCTGTATGTTTTTGAGAGAAATACAGACATTTTTCTGGCTTTGTGTGGCAGTACTGAGGGTTTTCATCTGCACTTTGTTGGCCTCCCGGAGGCAGCAGAAATGTAAAGTATATTGCTAGCTGGCACAATGGCAAGCATGACATTGGCGATGAATGTCACCCCTGTACGTTGCGATAACTAGCAGAAAAATTCAATCGAGACAGGCTAAGCTGACAGGGTGTTGGTGATAGGCAGCCACAGACTCAGCACAGGAGCAGTGTGGGTTCACAGAGGCATCTTGGTTGGCCAGTGAGTCCTTGGCCTGATTCACTAAGCAAAATCGGAGGCCCGGTCGCGCATTCGTATTCGCGATCCCGAATCAGAAGCCTTCGCTCAATTCACCAACTAAATTTCAGGCGCTGGCATAATCACGCGGCACATATATTACCCTTAGCCCTAAAAAAAAAAATTTTGTGCTGTTCAAATGTTTAAAACTATATGTGCTAAGAAAAAAGCATATTTTAAAATTACTTATTTCTTTCCTGTTGGGTAAGAGTTAACTGAGTTCAGCTCCTCTACATAGGCGCCTAACAAGGGTCTAGTAGATATCCTGAATATAATAAAGTTTGAAACACACAATCATGTAAAAAAAAAATACCTTTAATAATAAAATTAAATAAAAACACAAGAATGCATAAATAAATCAAAAATACTGAAAATACGATAACTTTGTATATTGTATAGTACTATATTATTCTAAAACACCTCCCTAGTGTGGTAAATTTTTGAATTTCCTGGTTATTTACTTTATATTATTTTGTATTTGATTGGATACAGGAGTTTGTATTCAATCAATACAAAATGTGAATTTGAATTTCCCGCTGATGTGCCGACGACATCATCAGGGATCGCCGAGGGACACGTACACCCGAACACTGAGGGAAGAAGAAGATGACGGAGAACTCGGATCCAACAGCACACTGAATGATGACAGCGGCACCTGCTAAGAGACACCTGTTTCTATTTTTAGCCACCTGAGAATAGTTCGGGGTAAACGCTTTCTGTGAGTTTTTTTTTACCCCGAACTATGATCGGGGTAAACCGCCCAGGTGGTTAAGTTAAGCAACAACACACCATCTGTTCATTTCTCAGAGTGCGAGACCCTGCTTGTGAGCTTGGCAATCAATGTGGTTTGATGTTGTGCTTGGAACCTGGACCTCCTTCCATCACCATCAGGTGTGTTACAATGAGTAT
>NW_027318458.1:0-6060 GCF_032062135.1 Pyxicephalus adspersus
ACTCCCGTAGTTGACGTGCCTGTTATTTCCAGCCTCTCCATATTAATTTTTACAAAAGTTCTGGAACAGGCACAAATGACTCAGATTTTTTAATGTTTAAATACCAAACTCTCTGGTTTGCATTTTGCTCAGTGAGCTGTGACTCACACCTTCCTTCTGTGCAGCCATGACAGCCTTTTGAATAAAACAACACTTTCTATCAATTAGTTGTTCTTGTTCCAGCGTGGTCTGACGCATTTCAGGTTACTCACATTGTGTTTATGACGTGTTATACACATCCGAATGATTCCAGATTTTTTTTTTACATGCAGACATAAAAATGAGCTTTGGCTAAACACTCAATTCAGACATCTACTACATTACCTTTTGTCACCACTAGATGTCCTCAGTCTTCTGGGTTAAAAGATGCCCAGGAACTGCTATGCATGCAGGAAGTCATGGCCCCGCCCCCTGAGCACAGCTTCCAGCGCTCACGGTGTATTGATGCAGAATGCGTCACCCCTGCTCCCTGAATTATCCATAGTCACCCACCACCAGGGAGGTGGAACAGGACTTGCATATGTAATTATTTTGTATGTCTTCCCCATGTACGTTATATAGATAATTTTATTTTATTAAATTTTTATTTATTTTAATAGATAATATTTACAATTTTATTTTCACAGATACTATTTTAATAAACATATATTTACAATTTTTATTTATATGCAGATGCAAATTGTGTATCAAGCCCAAAACCACAACAATTTTCTTGCAATACCCCTCCACTGCCACAAGATGTCACCAGTGGAATGATAATGTCATGGATGGATGAAGCCCAATGATATTAAATCTAATTCAGTTAAGCCTAGCTTGTCATGGACAAGCCCTTTGCAAACCATTGGAACGAGTGAAGTTTTACTGTTACCCAGCCCCTAGATCAGCCATTCTCAACCAGGGTTCCTCCAAGGGTTGCTAGAGATTTATAACAGATTGACCACACATTTAATGATGCCTGCATAGTTCTGGCACCGACACCACTTGGTAGAGCCAACTGCATGACCCCAATGGAAGTGGTATTCTCATCACCACGGCTTATTCTTTCCATTGGCAATCACTATATGAGGTTTTTTTCCCAATAACCCCCCAAAATTTTACTTTTTAGAGGTTCTCCAAAATCTGAAAATGTCTTCAAATGTTGAGAAAGGCTGCTCTGTACAAAACAAGATTCCTTCTTCAGCAGGGAATCAGAGATCATTTCCTGGAGTTGGGCTTTAAGATCGCAGAATAAAACAAAATTCAGCAATGATTTTCAGGGTAAAAAAAAGGAAATTGCTTCATTTTGCTTTCCCATAGCATTTCCTTTCATTGGGAGGGCTGCACTAGTTTAATGGACTGCACGCAATCTATAGGCTAAAAGCAATAAACACAGAGCATATGTTTCTGCTCCCACGTTGTATAGATGTTGAAAGAAGGTCATTAACTTTTAGCAGTGACGTCCATGGGTGTCGCAAGAATAGCAGTACAGAGCCGAGGCAAGATTTTTCCATTCGCCGAACCCGTGCATTCCAAAATCTGAGGCAATAAACAAAAGCTTGCATTAACACTGAATCAACACAAAATATAACGGTCTGGAAATTGCGCTCATAAATCATGGTGGTGAGCCAAAGGCTGGCGGTGCAGGATGGGTATTGCAACTGTTCAGGTGCATGCACAGCGGTATATGTACCAATGAGGGCATTGCCAGAGGGAGTTCTACAAAAGTACTGAACCCTATAGCATGACATGCATTCATCTGCATTCTTCATAAAACACAATGGCAACAGCAGCCAAGTGAAACAAGTAGGTCAGCCACTTACCAGATTCCATCCAATGCAGCAGCTACATTTTGTGCAATTTACCTAAAAGCCCATTTTTCCAGGTTGCATGATTTGGTTTCATTCAACCAGGCAGACTGAGGACATCTGGTGTCTGAAAAGAAGTACTGCATGGGGCAGCTCAAGGTTAAAGGTAAGTATTGCAGTATAGGCTGATTTTTTTTTTTTTTAATACTCTGCTGAATCAATTGATTACAAATATAAATATATCCAGGGCTTTCATCTAGACTATATTCACACTCGCCATGAGGTTGCAGTGCCGTTACCACTTCCTCCTGCCATGAAATCACTTCCTTGGGGGGGACGTAGCTTCTCCTGGCGTCAGTTCCAAAAAGAATGAATCAAGTGGCAGTTATGTGGTACTAGTACCAGTCACTGCCACCAGCTATCTAATTCTTTAAGGACCAGCATTGCGGTGCAAGTGACTGAGCGGCTGCAAAGGAGCAGTGAGGAGCTGTGCAGGATCCCTCAATCCCAAAGCAGATCTGAGCAGAAACTTAAAGTGTACCTATACTCACAAAGTCAACTTTGGCTTATGGATAACACAAGCCTAAAATAATTATCTTTATGTTTATTTATTTATTTTTTTGGCTTGTTTTGACATCATATGGGAAATGGGAAACCTCATACTACACAACTTTCACTTTCTCTTCTTCATGCATCACTGATCACTTTTGCATTCCTGCAGCAGGTTTAATTCTGATTGGTGGATTTGAGGACCTATGGGTGCAAGCACAGCACTACAGGAATCAGACCCTGCTTGCAATGAGCAGCTATAGCTGCCTCTATATAGACATATGATTGCAAATATACATGGAATCTGAGTATTATGAAGGAATAAACTGTATCCAATTTCCTTTTTATCCATAGTTTTGGATAAAGTAGGAAAAAATAAGCCCCCTCTTATTAATATTTGTTCCTCCTGTCCCCTAAACACAACAGGAATTAAAAAGAGAGAAACCCCCCTTTAGTCATTTGTCTCCAGAATATTAGATTTTCCTTGTTGCACCAGAGATAATGGTCACCAGGAATAATAGAAAAAAGTGAATCTCCTTAGCAGGGGTACATCAGTTCTCACTTAAGAGGGACACAGAGGTCCCAGCCTCACTATGTTCTATTGATTTAAAAAAAAATTGCTTTAGATAAATTTGATTATGTTTTAATAAAAATATTTCCAGCATGGTTTTGACTTCAAACGTAATTATCATAAACTTCCACTAGGTGGCAGCATTTGTACACAGAATGGAGCCAGGCCATTGGCTTCCACATTCCCTCCATAGGATTTTCACTTCTTTAATATAAGACTGGCAGCAATGAATGGCATTGCAATGTATAGCAGGGGCCCAGTGGACTTTGCCTGCACCCATGGACCCAAGGACTTTGCACATTGTATGGACATTCATTGATCTATTAAATAAAGTTCACAGTTCCTGTCCACTATTTGCTATTGTGAAAAAGTAAAAGTTTAGTACTGATGAGTAACTCGATGTGCAAACATTAAATGGCCTTAAAGCTGAAGAACCGGCTTCTGCATATTTGATAGCTGGTGGCAGTGATTGGGAAAATGTAAGAATGCCCCTTATTTACTTTTTTTTTTTTTTTTTGCTTATGCTATACCTTACTTTACCAGCAGTGGGCACTCTCACTGACTCTCCAATTCACCATTTGAGGGAAAGGTGGCCATTTTCATCCTTACTTACGCTGCAGGACTGCTGGTCTTGTCTATATAATACTTACCTTTTTATTGCCAACGCTTGTGGCCACTCCACGCCATCATGCTGGACCGCTGCATTGTGAGCACATTGAAGATTCTGCTACCTTAAGAATATCAGCAAACAAGGAAGAGTGACCTCTGCTGGTGGGACAAATAATAGCATAAGACAAACATTTAACTCTTGCACTGCCATCAATTGTCAACATGTCAATTGGCATGCAGAGAATGTCAGAAGTCTACATTTACATGATTGTAAAACCATTGTGAAAGCCAGCCAACTAATATTTTTCAGAATGAGAAGTCAGTGACAGTCCACCACATGCTGACAATTATCCTGTACAAATGAAAAAAAAGAATTCATGCAGTGGGTTCTGCTTGGAAGTGCAAGCGTTAAATATTTGTCTTATGCTATTCCTTGACCCACCAGCAGATAGCGCTCTTTCCTGCTCACTGATATTCTTAAGGGGGCAGAGCCCTCAGTGTGCTCACAATCACCGGTCTTGTATGATGACATCAGAGGGGCCACAAGGTGGGGACAAATAAAGTATTATATTATAAAGACCAGCAATCCCTTATTGTAAGTGAAGATGCCAAGGAGCTTTCCTTCAACTGGGGTGCCAAAGAGAACAGAAGTGCGCCCACTGCTGGTAGAATGAGGATCTACTAGATTGTAAGCTCTTCGGGGCAGGGTCCTCTCCTCCTCCTGTGTCACTGTCTGTATTTGTTTTGTCATTTGCAACCCCTATTTAATGTACAGCGCTGCGTAATAGGTTGGCACTATATAAATCCTGTTTATTATTAATAATAATAATAATAAGAAGAAGATAAGTGAAAGTGCTTTTTTTAAAGTGTAAAATAAAAAAGGAATTCATACAGTAAGTGAATGAGCTGGAGTTCTCCTGACCTCAGCCATCCAATCACAAAAAAGCAAAAATCCTGTTCCAAAAAAAAAAAAAAATGGCAGCACACTAATGGGATTTAGGTTGTGCCGGGCAGCCAGTGAGTCAGCGGAGCTCCTCCACAGGCGGGGAGCTCATCACCAGAACAGATGTGGGGGTTTTGTAGCTCCCCGTACAGCCGGCTCCACTTACTGGAAAACTCAACTTTTAACCCCATTTTCCATAAATCCCCCTCTGACCCCTCCCCCCTATAACGCTTTACCGTAAAGGGGGTCACACATTCCGAATTCTTCAAAAGTCATCGCCAGGACTTGTAATCCGACAACTTCCCCGATCTGTTCAAATTCCCATCCCATCTATTGTCAATAAATGTTTTCCCCTGACATTCACTCATTTACCTGAAATTCTGAGTATAAAGCTGATTCATTGTGAAATATGTGTATATTTAGGTGAATCCTGGGTGAATAAATTTATCAGCAGACCACTAAAAGATCATTAAAAAAAAACTCCACAAAAAAAAAAAAATCACCAAAACATTTTGTTCATAGGTATAAAAATTCCTGAAGTAACTGAATTGAATATTTATTATTATTATCTAAATCCAAAAACTAAAACTTAACACGTGGCGTCCTATTGGTCCTTAGATCTGGCTGCGTTAGTTTTCTTTTTTAGGTTTTTTTCCTTTTTTTTTCTCCTGGTGATCCTGCCAGTAACTTACTTCCTGTACTAGGGTGACAACGATCTCTCATCGTACACACAGAGGAGCAGCGTTGTCACCCTTGTCTAGAAGTGTATTAGGACTACAGAATGTCCTCCCTGCCTTCATTACACAAGGGGAAGGGGGTGCTCTATAGTTACCACACTATCAGAGCTTGTATGTCCTTCTGAAAGTGTGATTTGTAGTTCTGTCCATCCAGTCCTAAGATTTACAAAGCACACAACACAGCCCCACAGCACATATCTTGCCCCTCTCCAAGCTTGTGAATGGACATTGAAATGAGAAGCAGCTCACTGATGATCCTATCTCACTCTGTTCTTTCCTCCTATCAGCATGCTCCTTTCATTATAGCGGATTTTTCTTTCTCTCCTAATACGAGCTCTGCTGTGCAGACGCTGAGACAACTTTAAAAAACCCCAATGTATTAATGATTTCAAAGCTGATTGGCTCCAAGTGCTGCTTCCATCTCCCGTAGTCTAAGCTCTACTGGAAGAAGCTGACACCCAATCAAACCCAAATCTTTATTTTTCTGTGTTCATGATATTATTTCTGCATTTATTTCTCTCTTTCCTATCGCACAGCATGCGCAGGACCTACACATGCTCCAACGAGGTCACATTCTGCGCATGCATCAATATATTGATCTCCTCCGCCCATTATTATAATCCATACGTTTATTCCTCATAAAATCGATTTCTTCCCAAATCCGCCTAGTAACAGCGGCTGCACTACACTACGCGTTTCTGTTTATTTGGCCGTTTTCAAACTTATTGCAGAGCGCGGTGCAGGAGAATAGAAACGCGTTGCTAGGTAGCAGCGAGAGGGAACATTACTTTGGCGGTGGGTGTACAGGATGAACGCTTCAAACATTTT
>NW_027318459.1:0-6048 GCF_032062135.1 Pyxicephalus adspersus
TTATTATTATTAAACAGGATTTATATAGCGCCAACATATTACGCAGCGCTGTACATTAAATAGGGATTGCAAATGACAGACTAATACAGACAGTGTTATTAGGTATTAAAGCAGATAATAGTGAGAATTACTAAAAGTACAATATTACTGCAGTTGTATCAATGAGCCTACAGCAATATTGTTTCATTACAAAGACTGTTTTAAAAAATAAATTCCAAGTTTGCTAGATCACCATTGTTCTCCTATGATGGTCCATCTTCTCCAGTCTTGAAAATTATTGTTAAATCTAGCTCTATCTACCAATGTAGGTCAGATTGTTAAAATTGTTTGTAGATATTGTAAATGATGGGGCTCTCATGACTCTAGACCAGTGTTTCTCAGCCAGAGTTCCTCCAAAGGCTTTTGGAGCAATGAACAATTTGTCACTCTCAGGTTTGTGACACCAATGATCTTTTTAGCTATCTATAAGGGTAACATTTTTCCCAATGGCAAGCTATGTAGGAGTCATTTAGATGACTTAGTTTCTCAACTAAGGTTCCTCCAGAGGTTTCTAGGGATTAATTGAGCAATGGGCAATTTTTGCTCACCAGCACCAATAATCTTTTAGGTTATCTGTAAGGGTGACATTCTTCCGAAAGGCTAGAATTATAAAAGGCATTTTTCCCATTGACCACTACACTAATATACTGTGAGCTGTGGATATAGTAATTATAGAAGGGGTTCTCTTAAAGTTATTTCAATGGTTCCCCAATTGTAAAAAGTTTGAGAAACACTGCTCCAGATTATTTTACTGGCTGCATGTCTTTTCTTCCGTGCACAGCTGGTACAAAGTCTCTTTTCTCTGCTCTTCTTAATCTCCTAAAGTTATTAAATGATGCCAATCCTTATCCTTATTATATAATAAAAAGCTCTAAAATATTTGTGATTTTATATAAAAAGTCAAATGGATTACAAAATAGATTAGATGGCTTTTCTGTGTTTACTAAAAAAAAAAAATACCAAAGAAATTACCACAACGCTAAATTCTACCACCTATAAAATTCCATAGTTTGGGTAGAAGAGAAGAGGAAAGGGCTTGGTGGCTACTGAAAAATGATAAGTAAGGCTTGCCCAATATGAGAGTACATTGGTGTGAAGAGGGGATCAGACTGACCATATTTTCTGTTGTATTCTTTATCCAAGCAAGTATGGTTTGCATACTTACTGATTATGACAAGAACTCACCCACGTCAATAGGCTTTTTTCCTTTTTTTAAAGCAGACCAATCAGCTCATTTTTTACTTTATATATAATGGTGGCTGACCTTTTAATACAAAGAAAAAATGTTTTATTTATTAAATTTTTTCCAAAAATCTTAAGGGGAGACCACTCCCCTTCCATCTTTACTGCTGCGGCGGGAAAGACTGTATGGGAAACTCAGAGCCTTCATGTGCAGTGAGATCGGTAATTTTTTTATTCTTTACATTTTTGGAATTGTGCGTCACCCCGATCTCACACCAGCGCAGATCACAAGATCATGTGATGTCAGCAGAAGAAAGAAGAAGACGGAAGGATGTCGGGTGTCCAGCTTGCACTGAAATGTAGAACGAAACAGGGTGGCGCGGGACCAGCTGGACTAAGATTACAGAAGTGATCAAGTTTTCCACCTGTAAGGGTAAGTGTTATTTTTTTCTGATAGTTTCTCTTTTGAGGAAATATAGAATAAAAGGTATATTTTTTTATCAACAGCAACAATATATAGCTTTTTTAGTTTGTTTAATAAAAACAATACCACTAATATATCCCAAAAATTACTTTGTTCTCTTGGAACTAGTTGGTGAGTAGTGAGCTTCTGTCAAAATCAATGTACACTGCATATTTGCCTATTATGGCACAGCCTTACCTGTGCAGTCGCCATGTAGGTTCCAAGGATCATTGTGTCGTAGGAAGCCTGCATCTCCTCCGGCTCAAGCGAGATCCTCCTTGGCCATTGGGTTGTGTTAAATCCTGGACCAGATCCAAGTTTGATCCAGGTTCTCCCATGATAGTCTGTCCTCTCCAATCTTGTTAGGCTTTAATAAATCAGACCCAATATTCCTGGGAGTTGAGCTCTACGCTACATGGCATACACTGTGCAATGAAAAGCTAAACCAAAAGCCACCAGGAGCCAGGGATTCATTTTTTTACATTGCATATACCTTTTGTCAATTTAACTCTACCTCCTGATGATATTTTTTTATTTAGATCTGCTTTACCTAACGTCAAAGCTCCTGCTGAATAAACAGGCCCATATCAGAACAATATCATATGTGGGGGTGTATAGGTGTAAGAGATGAATGAGTTAAATATGACTTCCACACTCTTTTTTCACATTTTATTAAAAAAACACAGAAAACACACTATGCTAATGTATGAAGTCTTATTTTACAAACAGTTTTACAAAACAATCGACTTCATTTCATAATTGTATATTGTGAAAACATCCCAATCTTAATTATAGCCAGGGAGACCGCCAAACTCTGCTAAAGTTATAGCAGAATAATTACCGTGCAGATTTAACAAAAAGAAAAAAAAAGAAGAAGGCATCGGAAATGTTCAGGTTGATATAAAGCTGAATTGCTCTTAAGTAAAGCCTCATGGGGAGACAAGCTCATTGTATTATTTCAATGAACTTGTATGTGGGAAATCTTGAAATGGCTATAATAATCTGCCAAGTGTAAGTCTGTGTGCAAAGGTCAATTTTAGATAATATCTTCATATACTGCCTACTCAGAATGAGTTCAGATTATCTAAGGGCACCTGCTTGTTCCAGAGCCCATACGGTTTGCCATATTATCCGCTTTTTTCCTCCAAAGGCTCAATTAAATGCATTCAGTGCGGTGGCGCCTTAGCCTAGCTAGTGCAGGCAGTCGGGCCCTTATGATTAGTGGTATAATTTACATACCAAACCTTCATCTCACGCATAAAAGAGGAAGCTCCATGGGCAACTTTGCTGCAGAAACTTAATTGCCTCAGCAATTTAAGTCAGCGTATAAACTAGGCAATGATACACAAGTGTGACACCATCATACTGCAGCTGTCTTTGGTCCCCTGGATTTTTCTTTTTACTGGTGACACATCCAGATTGTGTAATGGGAATTACACAAAAAGATTTAAGAAGCAGTAGGATGATTTTTTTAGAAACCATCCTAAACCATAACCCCATTTCTATGCATTACCAATCCAAGCAAGTCACTTAAGGCACCATCTAGTGGTGAGAGTGACTTTTTTGTTCTTTAGGAGCCCACCAGCCCCACCTACCTTCATGTAACAAAAGCTATTACTTCCATTTCCTTCCCCCATATGCACAGCATCATGGGAAAGCATAGAAAACAGCCATTGCTACCTCTTCAAGTGCCGGGCAGATTAAGCTGTGACCACCACGTGACATTACAGTACTAGAATTGGACTTTACAACTGAATCTGCCAATAGATGAGGCTGTTACAGTAGAATCCATGTGTCTTCATTACGAAGCAGGATTTGTAGTCACTGGGAGTTAGTGGTGAGCAATTGTATGACCTCTGTCTAACAGGATGTAACAGGAAACGGTTATGCAGGGGAGGTCCTGATTGTTTTAATTGGTGGACAGCTACAGCCAATGGCAGCCAGTGAAATTTTGAATTTGTAAAGTTCAATACGAGGTGGCACCTTAATGTGCTTTTCTCCATAGTGGTCATTCCTGATCAGTTGTTCTACAGTTTGCCGTGGTGTATCAATTTATAATGTGAAGGGAGCACTGTATAGAGCAATCCATCAGCTTGCCATATAAGTGCTGTTCATTTTTTTAAACTTTGGCAAGTCTCTGGCACAGACTCCAGGCCGTGAATGCGTAGGGAGCCATGTGTCACTCAAAGGGGAAGAAACTTCCCCCCAGAGTGATGTCATGATGTCAGAACTTGCCCACTCCCCATCCCAGGTTCTGACCTGTCCAAAGACATCCCCACCCACCGCCCTGAGCATACTATGTCTCCAGGAGACGTGGTGCGCAGCTCTGGCTGTCGCACCCCCGCTCTGGCCTGTTCACAGGCCGGAGCTGCAGCCCACCTGTCAGACGGCCGCGGCCCACTCTGAAGGGGGGTTGGGGACCTCTGTTTTGTAGGATAATGGCACCATTGTGACCACCACATTCATCAAAGTGGCAACTGACTGATATAATTGACCATTCTGTAACTGATCGCCAAATGATCACCCATAATGAACTAGCGATCATTACTATTAGCCAATGGTTTTTTTTTCACAAAGGGCCTGATTTATTAAAGCTCTCCAAAAGCTGGAGACGATAAACTTTCTTCAGTGACGCTGGGTGATCCAGAAAACCTGGAAAGGATCTGGTCCTTTCCAGTTAGCATGGATTTAAAACATGCTAACAAGCAACATATGACTTTTTCCATTTCAGGTTTGCTGGATCACCCAGCTTCACTGATAAAAGTGTATCCTCTCTGCCTTGGAGAGCTTTAATAAATCAGGCCCAATGTTTTAGCAAGAATGCCACCTTACCCAAGGTCATAATGGGAAACAATGATGTATGTATTAAAACCCCTTGATCACGACTTTTGCCATGACTACCGCAAGGGGCATCGAGGTTGCAATTGCAATGAATGGGCAGTGTACAACATATTCAAATATCGTGATCAGTTACTCTATTCATGTGAACGGACTTTTTTATCACCACTTCAAGGCATCGATCGATAATGTAAAAAGCCTGATCCGCCTATTTGAGATATGGAGTTATGAAAGTGGCAATCATAATTTAAAAAAAATTCCCAACACTGATTTAATCATTTGTGAGTAGGCCTCATAGTTTTTTTAATTACCTAGACCATAGCACTGTTAAAAATACTTTTCTTTCTTTTTTTCTTATTTCCTGTTTATAATGCAGCAAATTTGACATTCTGCATTTTCTTTGGGAGATACAAATGGAGCCATGGAAAACACATGGACCTGGAAGGTTCCCCACCAGAAAATGATTGGTGAATGTCAGACCCCCTAGGGGTATTTTCCAGTTCTAAGCTACACATACATGCCCGTAATCCACCAAAACATTAGCGGTCATGATTATCAGATCTGTGTTCAGTGGTCCATGTGGCATGTATACAGTGCTCCCCAATGGTATTCACCAATCTGCCAATGGATGACGGATTGGGAGTGATTGCTTTCCAGTCCCATGGAGGAGAGCACAGTGGGTTACTTCTTGCTCGTCCTCCATCCTTCTCCATTGAACAGAATGGTGATGTGTGTTCTGTACTTGTTTATTCATCTCTCATTGGAAACAATTACAGAAGTTCATTGACAGAGACAATCATCTGACATTCAGCGGAGCTTAAGTTTAGCAGCATGGTGATTATAGAGATTACTTCCTGTTATAGGGTGACAACTCAATATCCCAATTCCAATTATACTCAGGCTGTGCATCCCTGTCACATGAGCTTTTACATGTGACCATCTCAGCCAATAAACAAGCATGGTCTACTGTTATCACCAATAGAAAAATCACCCTGAGGAATAAAATACAGCCACAGCTGCACTGCATGTAGACAGGAATTATTATTAATATTAAACAGTGTTTATATAGCGCCAACATACTACGCAGCACTGTACTTTAAATAGGTGTTGCAAATGACAGACAAATGAAACAGGAGGAGAAGAGGACCCTGCCCAGAAGAGCTTACAATCTAGGAGGTGGTGGAAGTATCACACAAAAGGAGGGGGATATGGAGTGGTGGGTAAGTAGTGAAGGTTTAAGAGACAGAAGAATATGAGTAGGTAAGTTGAAATATGGGGTTTGAGTGCTCTTTAAATGAGCAGAAAGTAGGAGCAAGCTGAATAGGATGAGGGAGACCATTCCAGAGAGTTGGGGCGGCTCTAGAAAAGTCTTGGAGCCGTGCGTGTGATGAGGTTATGAGTGAGGAAGTCATTAGTAGGTCATCGGAGGAGCAGAGAGAGCGGCTAGGGGAGTATTTTTCTATCAGGTCAGAAAGGTAACTGGCACAAGAACTGTGGAGGGATTTGAAGGCAAAGCACAGGAGCTT
>NW_027318460.1:0-6047 GCF_032062135.1 Pyxicephalus adspersus
AAGTGAGTTATATTGTTAGCATACAACACAGAATTCATACAAAAATATAACATGAGGTTAGGTCGTTTGTCCCCTTATTCCCATTTTGGGAAGTGGAGGTCGCTTTTTGAACCAAATGAACTAGACAAATCACAATGCTCTCTGAGAATGTAAGTGTAATGGGGTAAGGATAAACAATGTAGCGTTCCCCGACGCTTTCTCACCTCATTTCTTCATTTTCTTCTTACCTCATTTTATCATTCAATATGCACCATATTCATGGATTACATATCTTGCCTCTGCGTTCAAATTTGCCATTATTACCTTTATATATTGCATTTGTATACTTACCTCTACCTTAAAAGGTCACATAAAGCTACTGTAATACTTACTCTTAGTGTTACCTTGGTACCATATATATATATCTGTATACGCTCATATGGTTCTATTTTTTGCAATATCATTCAAAAAATCTGTATATCCCGTATCTATTTCCTTTATGTATATTTTTTGTATACAGTGTACAGTTTGAAGCTACTAAGTCCCCTGAAGAAGCCTAGGTAGGCAAAACGTGTCGGGAAAAGCTACATTGTGAGCATTGTGATTTGTCTAGTTCACTTGGTTCAAAAAGTGACCTCCCCTTCCCAATATGGGAATAAGGGGACGAACCACCTAATCTCATGTTATATTATTGTATCGATTATGTGTTGTATGCTAACAAAATAACTCACTTATCAATATATCATTAACTTAACATATATCAATAATAACTAATATTTTGCCAAAAAAACACGCCTTTCTCTCTTATTCTTCTAAACCTTTTGACGTAATTGGGGTCGGCATTATTAATATTTTCAAGGATAGATAGACCTTCCCTCCACTTTCCTTTGAAACCAATGAACCCAGGAATTGTCATCTTGGAATATGTCTGTGCCATAAAAAATGTCTAAGGATAGGAAAACCTGGTGATTCAGTATATCCATGTAGTCAGCTGATCTTATTTTTGGGCACATATTGTTGCTGATCTCAGACCTGACCAATTGAAGCAACCCTGGATTCTAACATCACCCCAACAGGCTTGGAGATTTGTTTTTGGCCAAGCAGTGTATATAATTGATATGCCATGTTTTGGAGGTTTCACTTTAATAATTTCAGATTTATGCAGTTGTTTTATAAATGCCTAAACAATGCTAAAGAAAAATGTAAAAGGAGACATACTTTAAAACCACAATTGATGAAACGCTTATAAAACATTAGACTTGTCTAATTGGTGCTTCTTTGACATTTAGGTTTAATACTGCAATAATAATTATGTGCTCAATAAAAAAAACACACGATTATCCCATTTACGGTATCCATATTTGTAAGTTAAAGTTTGGCATTCGACTGGGTTGGATTCTCTTCATTCAATCAGTATTATTTTCCCCCAAGGTAAGATTGGCACCACCATACCATTAAAATGAACATTCACATCATAAAAGTGTGCAACTTTTAAATAAAAGATTGTTTGGCAGGACTTGCACAAGCGGCTACCGTCCAATCTCTATGGCTAGCTCTGCTGTCTGTATTACAGCTGAGCTCACTGTATAAATGTTTACAGAACTGAATACAAATGACAAACATGAAATCCAAAATGATCATTTGGATTAGTCAACGGGAATAATAACTACTGAGCTCCTAATGACATAATAAAATATACCCTCACATTTTGTTAATGATCATTGTTAAACTGAACAGTCTGATTTGCTGGAATCTTCTTCAGCAGAATGCTCAAATTTGCACAAGGAATTAACGTTAAGTGATGTGCATAACATTTATTTAAGAAGGCTATCATGTAGCTGGATAGGCGGAATTCTATTGATTGAGGAATTTAATAAATAAAAGGAAAAAAGGAACTTATCCTGTTACCTTCAAACACTGCAGCTGATCCAAAACCAAGTAAAAACACACAGAAAGCATGATACAGATTGACTTTCTGGTAGCAAAAATGGTGAACATTAAATACCATGGAAATAAACAGTACCAAGTCTAATACAAGTTTTTTAAACTCCCAGGAGATTCAGGAATTCACAAGTACACACACCTTCATTAAGCATTTATGATTTAAAATGTTTCTAGATTTTGTACAACGTATGATCAATACTTGTGGACTTCACATATCACAAAAAAATGCTAGACCATATTCTATTATTGCAGCAATAATGGTTGTCATATGCATTTATCATCCATGCCAACGTGTTTCACCTCTGTTTCTTCAGGAGGGTGAAAAACAGTATATATGGTCTATAAATAAACATGAATATGTATAAACACCAAAACCTTATCATATATTTACCTGTACAGAGTTCTGAGTGCATATACTGAATATATATATATACATAATCAATAGATATATATATTTGGTTTCAGAGTGAGAACAAGAAACATACCCCAGGTTCCCATAACACCATGGCAGGCAAATAGCCTTGCAGGGGTCCTATAATAATGAGACTGTTTAAGAACCAATTATTGTGGTAATTTGCTCCAGTCCATCTAAATAACTACAATAATAGTTTTTTCTTACACTTTAAAACTAACACACATTCATATATACTCATATTCATTAGCCTAAAACAGTCAAAGTTTTTTAACATGGGGGAATCCTTGAAAAGTTTCAGGTCTTCAGGGAATCCCAGCTAAAATTACTATATTCACAGGTCACAGAACATTAGTGTGGTGGTCTGTATGAAGAATTTCTCTTTTTCTCTTCTCCATTTGGCCATAATGTCACCCGTACAGGTAGCCAAAAACACCTTTCGTGTCCCCTAAACTGACCTGAGAGGCACAAACTGCTCATTGCTCAAGGAACCCCTAACAACCTCTGGAGGAACCTTCCAGGGAACTCTGGTTGGGTAACACTGTTCTAATGTATATCTTTATTTTCTTTTTTTGCAACCTTGGCTAATATATATATATATATATATATATATATATATATACACACACATTTATACACACTATTTATACTGACAGTATGGGCAAGCACTACAAAAAGGCTAAGAAGAATAAAGACAAATAGTGCAATTTACAAAGTTAAAAAAAAAACATAGGACATTAGATGTCAGGGAGTGCGCTACATGTCAGCTCTAGGCCAATAAGTCTGCACTGGGGCATAATGAGAAAAATGTAAACTAGGTCCCTATGTCAGGCCATAGCAGTAAATATGTCAGGAAAGATGAAGATGCCATAATGACCTTCAACTGCATTGACCGACACCTGGAGGCAAACTGGATTATATATACTGCACATTAATTATTATTATTTAACAGAATTTGTATGGCGGCAACATATTACGCAGCGCTGTACATTAAATAGGGGTTGCAAATGACAGACAGATACAGAGAGTGATAAAGGAGGAGAGGACCCTGCCCCGAAGAGCTTACAATATACTGCACAATTAATATGATGTCTGTAAACTTATATTTGCATCATCCATATGTACTTCTGGATCCAGTTTTATTATGTTGCAAATAAACTTTTTGTAGTTACTGTACATAGTTTTGTGTCCTTTTTTCTCTCCAGCTATTATTATGGGAACCGAGCTAGTTATTAAACTGGACATATAGAAATTATTTCTGCCAGCCTTAACTTTGCTATCTCTTGAAGTTGAGATCAAAGTACACAACACAACATTACATATATGAAACTCATATAAGGATGCATTTTTACCTGCCAAAGGATTTCCACTTTTTTGCGTTCAATACAGAGATTTGCACAGCCCCTCACACAGCACAAATGCCTTATCTCCACCCTCAGCCCTATTAGTGGAGCCAAAGAATAGTAGTAGACTGATTAGGTCACCTATCTGCTTCACTAATAAAATCAAACCTGTCAAAACCTTTGCATTTAGTACACCTAAGAGTATGGTACCAAATAAAAATCAGGAACCTGCTCCTGAAACAATAAAGAAAATTATTAAATGATATATTTTGTATGCTGTTATAAGCAGTCTAAGAATACTACTGGCATATGTTTATATATTTATATAATATATATGTATATATATATTTATATATATACACACACACATTTTGATCAGCCCACCCAGTGTCCCTTGTATATATCCCTCTTGGGCATTTATAAAAAAAATTTGGAAACAAATATTTGCAGGGATTTTTTTTGTTTGATTTATAAGCTAGTGGGTCTGGTTTACTAAATGATTTTAGGCTATTGACTCACCAAGGTGAATTAGTTCCAATGTCACCAATTGTGATATTTCTCATTGCAAAGAAAACCAAATCAAGTACAAGGAAATCTAAAAAAAAACACATTTTTTTTGCTTGTACATTGTTGGATAGGTAAAGTAAGCAAAACTTCATCTTATTAAGTACCGTAATGAAATAGCAAGGTGAAATATCTTTGACAAGGCAATCATCATGTATTCCTTTAGTTAATTGATAGTATGCTGTATTGTGCCTTGCAGAAACAAAGAGACCTACAGACCTAATTATGATTTCTCTATTCAACTAAGGTATAAATACGTTTTCTGCATCATAAATGCTGCTGTTCAATTCATACAAACTCAAGAACTTCAAAGAACATTCAGGAATTGATTCTAGCCTAGTAAAGTTGGGATTTATGGGCAAGTTGGGTAAGCTAATGCTAGGTATAAAACCTCATAACCTAGGATGAAGGCGAGCATGATATGTGTAAACAATCCGCTAAAATATTTTAATGAATTTGTTAGGTTATGATTTCATCACTTAATTTGCCCCAAGTCTTTACATAAAATTTATATTTGAAAACCATGAAATGTGAATATCTGCAAAAAGTCAGCAAAAAGTAACATTTGTTAAATCACTTGAGGGTCGGCTAGAACCTAATTAAGACAGTTTTAGAGGAAAGAGATGGAGCTTTAGAGTGAAATAAGACTAAAGCTGTGTATAGATGCTAAATTACAATTGCTGCAATGGATTATCTGTGATAGT
Organism: Pyxicephalus adspersus; assembly: GCF_032062135.1. Classification (NCBI taxonomy): domain Eukaryota; kingdom Metazoa; phylum Chordata; class Amphibia; order Anura; family Pyxicephalidae; genus Pyxicephalus; species Pyxicephalus adspersus. Next base: position 4,947 of record NW_027318460.1, read on the forward strand.
TTCCAGCTTGTAGAGGAATAAACCAGTAATGTGCACACTGCACTGTTCGATCTATGTAGAGTGGGGGGAGCCCCATTGTGGTTTTTACCCTCAACTGCAGATTGAGTCAGTTGTTTAGTGAGCTGGCAGAATGGATCATCACTAAAAGGCTTTGGGGAATGCTAGATTTTCACCCAAGGTGATCACAACAGTTCTTCTTGGGTGGGAAAACTCTAGTTTCTGTACACTGAGATTTGTCTTCTCTGAGAAACATCTCCCAACAAACTGTTTTGCTATTTTAAGAATTAAAAATAGACTGGGGCTCTAGTTATGGGTCTTAAATACCAGATTCAAAATACTCAAAAAGCTTCCTTTCAACAAAGACGTTACAGAGGTGGACTGTGGTGGTAAATCAACAGACAGTCCTGCTCTATACTATGATTTTTAAGAAATCCATTTCAGGTTTGCTGGATCACTACTGTTCTCTGATGATAGTCTAGTTTCTCCAGTCTTAAGGAGATCCTTATTTAATCAGGCCCAACTTAATCAGTAAATTTTACTTGGTGTATAAAAACTATACACCAAGTAAAATTTACATTAAACAATGTCAATGTCCACTGCTTTAAAATGTGTTTACTTGCATGTTTGCCTCTAAAGTGTACAGAAAGGGTTTTCAGCCATCAACATTAACATTGATTTATATCAGCATGAAAACATAAAACATCTGTATACTTTTTGCCCTATAGAATGTACAAAGGATTGCTACAGCTTATGTTGGGATGCAACAAGGTTGGAATCCTCTATGTAGTCAGAAGAAGGAACCTAAATCACTGGCCTACAGCCAGAAATAAAAGTGGTTTACCGCACCCTCAACCACACTCTCAACTACTCCCATTCAACTGTATAGGAGCAATTGGGAACTATTTTGTGCACACTTTTGCACTTGGTTGCGTTGACACTGTGGTGGTTGTGGTGCTGCATTGACTTATAAGGATTGTGTTCCAACTAAGTGAGCTGTGGCTGAGCATGATCATTTTGTGTGTTGTGGCTGTAGCTACAGGGTGGTCCATAATCCCTTGCAACTGAACTCAGCTGCCAATGACAAAGCGTTCCTCAAATTTT
>NW_027318461.1:0-6047 GCF_032062135.1 Pyxicephalus adspersus
CTTTCATCCAACTATATCAATGAATGTTCCCATATTGCTCAAGATAGGTCAAGGTCACCCTAACCAATGAAAATGGAAATCCCTAAACAGACATTCAAACTATAGGGATACAATAAAAACAAAACAACCTGTAAATGTTCCGATTTTCCATAATTTTATATACTGCTAAAGCCACAAAAAACTAAATACAAATAAATGCATCTTATAAAATTCAATCTAGCTATTTTTTACCTTTCAGGTCAGAGGGATCTGGAGATTTCAATTCCACAGAGACTAATTTACTTATTTCTAGAAGTAGCTGGTTCACTCACTTAAAGAATGGAGAGTGTCACTTCTGGTGGAATTTGCCTACATCATTTCTCATTCTGTACAGACTGCTTATATGATGATGTGTCAAGGCTCCTAGTATGTGTAGGCCATGCAGTGTAACATCTTTACCTCAATGTTTGCCTACCATAACGTCCTTCTGCTAAATTAAGCGATTATATTTCGTACAAAAAGGGAAATTGAGTTTGCAGTTACAATATTGTAAATAGATATGTTTAGTGAAATATCAACATTGCCAGTGTAACGTGAATTTAGAGGAATTAAGGAACTCTGAAATTAAATTTAAATGTCTTTAAGTGTCCTTAAAAGTCTTGAAGATGTTAGGCTGGCTTTAAGAAATACTGAACTGTATATTTACAGATCGCTATGTTTACCAATAACTATTAAAGTGTTCCTTTAAAGAAAAACAATTAAAGTGTTAAAATAATTTTTTATTTTATAGAGATTGAAGGAGAGTCAATACCTATAGCAAAATAAAGCATAGCATTGCTGCCTGCAACCTTGCTGGGGAGATTCACACTGGGATGCTGCATGTCTCTTTATCAATTAGCATTAACCTTGAGGTGACTTTTTTTTCCAGTTTAGGTCTGCTTTACCTAAAACAATGTTAGGCAGGCCTAGAGGGAGAGGCAGAGCTTCTGCATGTGAAAGTAGTAGGGGAAAACAGGCGATGTAATCCAAAGTTGTAATCAGGATGTACTATGCTATGTCAGATTACATTCCTGATTCACTTAGAGATGTCATGCTATATTCAGAGCATGTCATGAGGTAGTGAAGTAATCCTTCTTCTTTCTTCTTCCAACCAATTTTCTCCTATTGCTATTGCTAAGGCGCCCTCCCCAGCCTCCTTTTTTATAAATGCTTTACATTCCGAGAATTGCTTTTCCATAATCTGTGGTGAACACGGTAAAAACATGAGAAACATGATGTTTTGAAGTGTTGATGATGTTTTGAAGTATGTTTTGAGGTCTGCAACCCACCTCTAGAGATCATTTGGGGCTGGAATCCTTCCAGGAAGGGCAAACCTGGTCTCAGATGATGGTAAACTGTAAAAGATGAAGGACTTCTCCTGTGGAAGAGGAATGTAAATAGTAGCTATTAAACATTTTTTTTTGCTTTGTTTGTTATTAACTAACAGTGAGGATTTTATAGAGTAACTGACACCATGCTGCCTAATAATATCTTAGGATAAACATCTGTCCTAATTGCATTTAAAAAAATAATGTACCTGTTACCTGCTGTTACGGAGAAAGCTGTTCATCTCAGCTTTTGGTGAGTTTATGACCTTTTATATTGTACTTTTTACTATTTTAATAAAACTGATCTTTAAATTGTGGACATCATCCAGAACAAATTAAAATTTTTCTATAGCAACCTTTGGTAAATCACATTTTGGCTAACAAGGATTTCGGTCTATATATTATATAAGGATTACATACTATATATTTTTATATATATATATATATATATATGTGTGTGTGTGTGTGTTTGTGTGAAATTCAAAGTAGTACTAGGGTGCTGGAAAGGATTCTGTTATAAGAAGAAAGCAGTGAGCTAATCAATTGCACAATATTTATGCTTGTAGCAGTAGTGAATAAAATAGAAAGGGAAAAAGCTAAAGATATACACATCTAAATTAGCTGTCCATGGAGGGCCATTGCCAATGCTGTTTCAGGGCCCATAGGACTGCTAATTCAGCACCAGAGATGTGCCTGTAATAGCCAATCCTCTAGATCCTTAGAGGACCCTGCTGCTGGATAGGCCAATAGGAAACATCCATGCCATTCACGCAGTGATGTACACATCTTGTTCATGCTTATATATATATAGAAATGTATGGAGGATTGTTTTAAAGTATTTTATTTTCTTGTTCAGAATATGATAATATTGTAGTGTGCATGATCTTGGCACAGGTTCATTTTAAATAGAAAGTATAGGGTATCTTCTGTGAGAACAGTTTTTTGTAATTATTACAGTGTTTATGTTCTCTATTTTTATAGGTGTCTTTTTTTTTTTTGTATTAGAATAAATAATGAGATTTGTATATTATATATTAGAGGGAGCTTGGTATTTCACTGCCGTGCTTAAAGTAAAACTATAGTTCACATTTCTGTTCCCTTTGGATTTGTCACATTGCCTTTAATTCATTTTTAAAATAAGCACATGAAAGGGGTTAAACAGATTAGTTTTACTTTTTTCACAAAGGCAGAATGGACCAGAAGTGTGCCAGATTTACAGTGGTTACCCACTGTGAGAAGAATGTTTCTTTGATGTATACAGAGAAGAAGATATGCTTCTAATTGCTCTATAAATAAACCAGGAAGACTACAGTGATATGTAAAATGACTGTAAGCAACAAAATATTGTTTTATGACATGTCTAACTCTTCCTCTGAACAGTATAGTCCATAGGGCTGCTGTTAACATTATTGTACTGTGAAATGGCGAAGAGGGGGAAGTATGTTATTTTCATTTACATATGTGACATTACTTTGGGACAAAGGCAAAAGGTCTAGATGTAGTAAAGCAATGAGACAATGTCTATTTCACTCTGCATTCTTTTTTGTCCTAAAAAATGAATGCTTCTTGTTAGCAAACTGAAACACAACTGACTATGAACTGATTCTTCTTCTTCTAGTCTAAGTTCTACAAATGTAGGCACATACATTTCTTGCATATAAAAATAAAGGGTTTATCCAGGAATACATAGCTTAATTACTGTGTGTCTTTTTTTCAACCTGAAGTTTAATAAATAACACATTTATTCAACATATTCCCCCCTGAGAGTGATGCACTTGGTACAGCGTAGTTGCAGCTTTTCTAGACTGTTCAAATAAAAGTCCTTTGGTTGGGCCGCAAACCAGCTCCCAGCAGCATCTTTGACGCCAGAAATGCCCTCAAAACGTTGCCCCTTCAGGTGTTTCTTTAAATTCAGGAACAGATAATAGTCCAAAGGGGCCAGGTCAGGTGAGTAGGGGGGATGGTGGGCCAATTGGAAACCCAGGATGGGAAATTGGGCAGCCACATACTTGGACGTGTGGACAGGTGCATTGTCCTGCAAAAAATGTATCCCTTTGGTCTACTTTCCACAGCATTTTGTCATAATTGTAAGGTTAGCATAATATTGTAAGGAGGTTAGCATAATATTGTAACCCCCCCTAATTATTGTAACCCTCCCTATTACAATATTAAAATAACCACACAATATTATTTTGGTTAAATGGTGTGTAGGCTTTTTTTTTCAACAATGTGCAGCTTCAAAATGGGTCAAAACGGCTTTGGGTTCTCGTTCCTTCTTCTGATCACTGTTCAAACATTTGGGCACCCACTTTGCTGAAAGCTTGCGCATGTCTAGGATAGTGGTGATAACAAACCCAACACGCTCCCATGAGATGTCACGTATCTGGGCTATCTTTTTTTGCGGATATTCGCCAGTCCTCTGCCATCACAGCTTCTCACTAAAAGAAAACACAGTTTTATAAATCGCAAAGACCTGATATTTGCACAGTTACATACTAAGATATTAGGCTGTCATATGCCCCCACACTCATTTTTCTATTTCATCTGGAAAGGGGCAAAGCCAGGAATATATATATAATATATATAAATATATATACATATATATCTTTGGAAGCAAAGAAGAACCTGGTTGGATGATCTAGTTCGCTGGCAAAAGCAAGGTCTCGCCTGCCCGCTAGTATTTATCACCAGGAGGATCCTCAGGTCAGGCATCGTAAGTGTTTAGGTACGTGCCTGTGTAAAGAGATGAAATCAGTTAACTTTTTCCGAAACCTGAAAATATTAGGTCATTTAAAAATATGCTTATTTTTTAGCTAATATATATGTTTTAAACAATTGAACACCACAAACATTTTTATTTAGGGCTAAGTGAAAGATGTGTGCCATTAGAAAGAATGATTTTTTAGGGGAACGGTGACTTTTAATGCAAGCTCGCCTGTGTCGAGCTGCTGGAGCGATCATTTCAGTTGTTAACTGCCAGGCAAATATGCCAGCGGATTCTCGCCAGCTGAAATTTGGTTGATAAATATTTGGTTTTTGGCATCCGATTCCAGATCACGATTTTGGCTTGATGAATCAGGCTCAATGAGTTCACTGGGCAAAACAAATCAGCAATTTATACTGATAGCGGAAAATTGGCCTTATTAGTCACTTAATTCCTATTAAACAGTCTGTCGGGTAATAAATATAGTTAAAGTATGTGTAAACTTAACCCTGAACCAATTTTTTCGCTTTCTTTTGGTCTGATAAATATACAGATGGCAGCATTTTCCTATATACAGTTAGGTCCATAAATATTTGGACAGAGACACAACTTTTTTAAATGAAACAACTCAGATGCAGTTGAACTGCAGACTTTCAGCTTTATTTCAGTGGGTGGAACAAAAAGATAACATAAAAATGTGAGGAACTAAAGCCTTTTTTTACACAATCACTTCATTTCAGGGGCTCAAAAGTAATTGGACAATTGACTCAAAGGCTATTTCATGGGCTGGTGTGGGCAATTCCTTCGTTATGTCATTATCAATTAGGCAGAAAAAGGTCAAAAACAACTTCAGGTATGCCAGAGGGTCATTGCATTCAGCCTCAATTTTCATCCCAGGTGCGCGGGTGAATGGTAATCTTGACGGTGCTGCCTGGTCCGCATCAAGGTCAATAGAACACCATGTGCACACAGCACTGACCTCAGGTTCAGAATCGTCACTCAGTTCACTTTTGCTGTCTATTGTCAAATTTCCTGTTGAATCTCTATCACTCGATTCCACAAGGGATTCCAAATCGCTATCGCTGCGTTCAAATTCCTCCAAAACAGTGCTTGCGCCGGCGAGTTGCCTTTTGGATGCCATGTGGTCTCCAGCAATCAGTCAGGAACAATCAAGGTCAAAGACAAAGTGATGAAATGATACATCCAGGAAGTGATTTATAAGTCATCAAAAAGGTCAGATCAAGGTCAAGGCTAATAGTGGGCAAAATGTAAATCAGGGCACTGGGCAATGATGCTTTGTGCATTAAAATGTGTTTTTATACTTTTTATTTTGTTGTGTATTTTACTGTAAAAAAAATAAATAAAAGCAGATTACATAGTAATCCGCTTGTAAATTTCCCAACCCCAGAATCCATCACTCACTGATGCGATGGGGATCCCGCCCTGTTCACTCCACTAGATCCATTCGTCACATTCTCCAGGTGATGCGAGCAGCTATAGTAAATTCCGGGGGTGATGCCAGCGAGAAATCACAAGTTTTTCTGCAAGTTTTTTCCACCCTGAGTCTCACTCGGGATTACGGCTTGGGGGGTTAAAATGAATAACATAAATAACCAAACATAAATTAATATTTCTACCTTAATAAACATTAATTAACCTTAAGACAAACAATTAACCAATTTTTAGCCTCACAGGTTTCATGGTCTTTGTAGGCACCCAATTACATTGGTGGTCTGCTTCATTATGATAAAGGTAAATATAGTTGCTCCCAGATGTAAAACCTCCCAGCTGGAGAACTACATAACCTTCCTTTAACCACCGACCACCACCAAATATTATTAAACTGAAAAATTTTAACAAACTAATGGGGACTCCACACTGACAATGGGTCCCCAATCCAACACAACATTTTACCAAATTACTACCCTGTTTCCCCGATTATAAGGCACTGTCTTATATTTTTTGAAATGCCAAAATATGCCCTAGGTCTTATTTTC
>NW_027318462.1:0-6044 GCF_032062135.1 Pyxicephalus adspersus
ATAAAACCTTGCAAGTGACATTACAGGCAGGACTGTCCTTTTCCCACATCCCCACGTCACAAGAACTGCACAGCTGCCAGTTGTCATTGCAACCAGTCTGTTGATTTTTATAGTTTTGATGTCGCAGCAAAATAAACCCTTAAAATGATGATTGAAAAAAAAATTAATAATGATTTTATATCAGTTTCTTCATACTTCAGCATGAGCTGCTTCTTTTTATTTATCTTCTGCAGAAACTATGTATTGTACAGCGCCACAGAATATGTTGGTGCTACAAAAAGATTATAAAGTTTATCACTTCCCCATTTCTTCCGCTTTCAGACAAATCAATCAAGCGGGATGAAATCTGAAAAATCACAAGTTAGCCATTTTATCGCCATCTTTGCTCTGTATGTATTGGGGATATTTTATTTGTTTACCTGCAGAGCCGCAATCTTTCCCCAGGGGGAGGCGATGAGTCACAAAATTAAAACACATGGACCCCCATGGAGGCCGCGTTCATCAGGCTACATCTGGAGGACAAAAATATCGCATTTACATTGTTCTTCTTACTTGCAAACATTTTTGGTTGTTTTGTTGTCCTATCCGAAAGTTTATAAATTGTTATGGATTCCTTTTATGTGTTTTGCAAACGCTTCGTGGCTAAACAGAAGTCTTTCCTTAATGAAAGACACATAAAAGCCCACTCAGAGTTTGCAAAAAAGCCCCTGAGTGACTCTCAGGCTGTGAGAAACAAGATTCTCTGATATGGGGAAACCAAGATTGAATAGATTGACCTCCATTCTAAATAAAATATCTGGAGGAAACCACAAACTGCTCATCATCTGCCCAATACTATCCCAACTGTGAAGCATGGTGGTGGCAACATTTTACAGTGTTGTTTATCAGCAACAGGGACTGGAAGACTGGTCAGGGCTGAGGGAAAGCAAAGTATAAGAGATCTCCTGATCTACAGTGCTCAGTAGCACAGCAAAGACAACACAGGGGTGGCTTAGGGGCAACTCTGTAAATGTCCTACAGTAGTCCAGTCTGACTTGAACCCTATCAAACATCCATGGAGAGACCTGAAAACAGCTGCCCACCGAAAGCCCCCATTCAACCTGACTGAGCAAAGAAGAATGGCCGAAAATCCCCCAATCCAGGTGTGCAGAGCTTGTTACATCATCACCCAAAATAACTCGGGATTAATACCACCAAAGGTGCTTCAACTAAGTGCCAAGAATAAGGTTGCAATATTTGTAGAAATATGAGATTTCAATTTCTTCTTTTCAATAAATTTACAAAATTAAAATTCTGCATCAGGCTGCAACATTACAAAATCAGAAACAGTGAAGAGGTCTGAATATTTCCTGTATCGGCTGCATAGGTTTACACACAGGTAAGTCAGATAGCAGGAATGGGGACACACAACTGACAGACAACAATGGAATGCAGGTAACGCATTGCCAAGTCATCCCTCGCATTTAAAGAATTTCCACGCAGCTATGAAAGAAACAAAATGTACAGGTAAGGCTCATTGCAGGAAACAACACGTGAAACCATTGTTAGGTGAGTTTTTGTGTTTGTGTCACCCTTTATTGTAAAATAATAAGCATGACGTCCAATTATAGCAACGTGTAAAGTTCATCTGATAAAGTTCAACAAGTAGTTTTAGCAGAACAATTTCCAAGATACTTCAAGAGCTGTGTGGGAAAAGCCATCGGTGCGCTTCTCTGGTCTAGTATAATATTATTCATACAATAGTGGGATCTGACTTTCCCCGACTTCATATTTAAGCTCCTCCCACTGCCACCCTGCTGTCCAATGAGACAAGCTCCAGAGCTCTAGTTTGCCAATACTTCTTATGCTTGCATCCTGAAATGATTGGTATAATGACAATTAGAAGGAAAGCATATCTGTGGAATTGACAATTTTAAAAATCTTGTTTTATTTTTTAGTTCTAAAAATAAGAAAGTGTGGGAACGCTACACAATAGAACCTAATGCCCCGATGTGTATAACCTCCCCCACCTCTTAGATTGTAAGCTCTTCGGGCAGAGTCCTCTCCTCCTCCTGTGTCACTGTCTGTATCTGTCGGTTTGTAACCCCTATTTAATGTACAGCGCTGCGTAATATGTTGGCACTATATATATATTGTTTAATTATAAGAAGAAAACACAGAGGAAAGCCCAAGACAAACACTTGCCCCCTTCTGAATGCACCAGCTGTCTGCCATATTTTTAGCTCCAATAATTTGGCCAATCACCAGCATAGATGACTTGAATAAGGAAGAGTAAACTGGAGATTCCCTAAAATCTCATGAACAAAACAGAATTATTACAGTCAATGCAGAAAATGCCCAATGTTGACGGTTTAAGGGTTCAATTGGCATTAAATGGCTCTTGAAGGTTATGGAAGCTCCCTGCAACCACCCTGGACCTGTTCACATGCCAAGAAATCGCTTATCATTTGCCACTTTTTATTTTTGTTTTATTATGGTTTGTATTTATTTAAAAAAAATAAAAAATAAGTGAATAAAAAAAAATAAAGCAACATCACACCCACAGCATACATATAATAGAATAATAAAGCATTCTGCTGCATCTGGGTACATCTCTGCCCAATGCAAAGATATTCTAAATAAATTCATTGTCCTTCCCTCCCCCACCCATCGGATGGCGCAGTGTAAGACACGCCGGTGCCAGGTTCCAATAAAAGTGCTCCGTGACGTATTTACGCATATATTCTGATCTCTCCCAATGAAGCTTCTCATTGCGAAACGTAGGAAGAAGAAATTTTCTACTGCTGAGTGATGGGATTTGGATGGATAGTTTCCTCCATTTCCTCCTGTGCCTTGCCTTCAGATCCCTCCAGAGTTCTTACCTCACTTACCTTTCTGATCTGATAGAAAAATACCCCCCTACCTGCTTTCTTTGCTCCTCCAATTACCTACTAATGACTTCCTCACTCATAACCTCGTCACATGCACGGCTCCAAGACTTTTCTAGAGCTGCCCCAACTCTCTGGAATGGTCTTCCTCATCCTATTCAGCTTGCTTCTACTTTCTGATTGTTCAGAAGAGCCCTTTTCCCAAACTTGCCTAACCGTCTCCCACCACTACATATCTCCCCTCCTATTGTGTGTTACTTCCCCACCCCCTGGATTGTAAGCTCTTCGGGGCAGGGTCCTCTCGTCCTATATCACTGTCTGTTTTCGTCTGTCAACTCCTAATTAATGTACAGCGCTGTGTGATATGTTGGCGCTATATAAATCCTGTTTAATAATAATAATGCTCTACATGCATACAGCTGCACAATATATGCTGGCTCGGCACATGGCTATATGTTCTAATTCTGAGCAAAAAAGTTTAATGGTTGGTAATATTTTTGAATTATGTTGCATTAAAGCCCCATGCTCTTCAACAGACTATTGTAAAATCAACTCTACAATTAAACAGCACACACATAAAAGACCCGATATATATAGTGCATGGAGTTTGCAGGTTCTCCCCGTGTTGCGTGGGTTTCCTCCCACATTCCAAAAACATGCAGTTAGGTTAATTGGCTTCCCCCAAAATTGCCCTTAGATTGTATTAAAGACATATGACTATTAGGGATTGCAAATGACAGACTAATACAGACAGTGATACAGGAGGAGAGGACCCTGCCCCGAAGAGCTTACAATCTAGTAGGTGTGAAATGTGACAATATTTCAGAAAAAAAATGAAAAAAGGGGCAGAAGCATGATGAAAGCAAGAGCACAGGGTGACGTAAATTCAGACGGGCAATGGGGACAAGAGTTACCAAGTGGCTCCCTTTGGTTGGCACCCCAACTGACCCCATTCATGCGCTACGGATGGGGGAGACGCTGCATGCATAGTGCACTGGCATGGAGAAGAGGGAATGGCACCAAAACCTCACCAGTTGCCTGAACTCCTGCAATGAACTTATACTGTAATAAAAGAAAGAAAAAAGAAACAATGTATATTTTTTGTATCCGTTTTATCCCCAAATTGTTATATTGGCACTGGGACCAATGACGGCCGTTTGGACCCCTTTCCTCTATTTGGCCTGGTACATACGAGCAAATCCGTGCCTGACACACCATCGCCATCAATATTCTGCCCAGTAATTGATCGGTTCAAATAGGTCAAATCAGGTTTAATATTGTCCCCAGAAAGACAGATGGGGACTATTCATTGGATTTGCTCTCAACCATTTTACCCCAAAGATTCCCCCGGTATAATCAATGAAAAGGAAAATTGGATTGGCTGTCAGTGGGAAGAATGCCATCTTTAAGGTCCCAGGACTATGCTGGCACCATGTTATGAGGATAGGGAACCCGACCAGGGCAGCACGGTGGCTCAGTGGTTAGGACTCTGGCCTTTGCAGAGCTGGGTCGCAGGTTCGGTTTGCAGGTTCTCCCCGTGTTTCTGTGGGTTTCCTCCCACATTCTAAAAACATGCAGTTAGAATAATTGGCTTCCCCAAAATTGACCTTAGACTGTAATAATGACTATGGTAGGGAGATTAGATTGTGAGCTCCTTTGAGGGACAGCTAGTGGCATGACTATGGACTTTGTACAGCGCTGCGTAATATGTTGGTGCTATATAAATACGGTGTAATAATAGCTACAGACCAATCACCCCCTAGAGAAATGCTTTGATATCATGGCACCCCGCTTGTGAATGGCTGACCTAACATTTGTACAGATGACACATCCAATCAAAGAGCCACAATTCCTTACAATCGATTGGCTGTTGAATCCTTATTGATGGCCGAAGTCTCTGGTGCCGGGGTGAGCCACATGGAGCCAATCCATCTCCCACCTTGGGTCAGCCCTGATCTTTGTTCTATTATCTCTGGAACAAAATCGATTTTCGCATCACATGGTCAGAAAAATGTAATTATGACGAAAGGCCATCAATGAGAAATCTCAGAGACGTTTCAATGTGCACATTGCCATCACACAGTCGGCCTTCTGGGCTGAAGAAGGACAATCAGCCCTCCTGGTCTGCATCTTTGGGTAAATCTAGAAATCATGAACAAAAAATTCCAACACCTACATAGACCAAAGTTTGGAAGGAATGGGCCAAAGTTTAGAAAAAGTATTTTATTTTCCATAACTCAAAGTTACAATATATCATTATTTTATAGTAAATCAACAGATTTGTTTTTCACTTGGGACATTTTCCCACTAACCACTTTCAATTCCCCCAGCAACCTAGGTCGCCATCCTATGTACAGTGGCTTTGCAATTAACTTAAAAATTGGCAGGTGGCTTAAAAAGTGATTTGGTGACCCGGTTTGTACTTTACCGGGGAAAAACTAAGTGGTTTTATGGCATTTACTGGGAACATTTTCCTATTCCTGGCTTCCGCAGCAATATTGATGCCTTGTTCAGGGGTCTCACAAATCACCGGGTTATGAGCTTGCTCGTCCCTATTCTTGAGTTCTGTCATCACTGCACACTGATGTATTGTAACACTCTTCATTTAGACCACAACTGCGCTCCACACTTACCGCTATCTTTTGCCCACTAATCTCTGTAGATGCGGGCACTATGGTGCAATTCATCCTCAATTAGATGCATGTCATCCAATCAGGTGTCATCCAATGTCATCCAATCAGGTGTCAGCACCTCCTTCTTGTGCATCAGAAAATAGAATGCTAGAGGGTCACTAACTCATAGCAAGGGGAGCTGAACTGCTAGGTCACTGCTGGGAGGTGGAGCTGAGAAGTAAAAAACTTTAAGGATGAATTACTCCTCAGTGTCTGCAGCCATAGAGGTCAGTGAGTCCTGTAGGTGCCATAGGGAAATGTTTTTCAGTTGATTTTTAGAGGGATTCTCTTAATAAACTTTAGAAATTAATATACAGACCGAGGTTTCTTCCTTTGCTCTGTCTAGAGAAAAAAATAAAAAAAATAAAAAAAAATTGCATGGCCCCCCATCCCCCACCATGACTCCCCACTAACTACATCCTTCCTCCTCTCAGACCTTTTCCTGATAAACATTCAGAAAGTTCTGGGAGCTCCAACAGAAGAGGAAACCCAGAAGAACTAATTG
>NW_027318463.1:0-6034 GCF_032062135.1 Pyxicephalus adspersus
TTTGAGGGACAGCTAGTGACATGACTATAGACTTTGTAAAGCACCGGTAATATATTGGTGCTATATAAAAATTAATTAATATTATTATTAATAGGCTAACTTGCATTGGTTGGGAATAATGTTATTCCTTCTATGTCATATTTGGTAAACAATAAAAAAAACAACCGTGCACCAAAAACATGCCGAACTTGGTGACAACATAAGAAAACATTTGCAAAACAGGGACAGGTTGTTGTCTCCACATTAGAAAGTGCTTGAATAAGAACCTTTCTGCCAAGATCTTCTGATGTTATTTTATTAAAAGCTATAATTAAAAAATGAAAATGACTTTTAAATGACATTAACCTGTGAAAGAGTATATAGAAGATTTGACTTTATAGACTCAGATTGTGTCCAAGTACAATAAAAGCCAACATCTGCTTTATTTTTTAGTATGAAACAGCAATCAAAACAGTGCTTATGTTATTAATCTTAACATTCCAAAAAGTGATAAACTAATGCAGATTTTATTTAATGTGTTTCTCATCATCAGTTCCCATTTATTTTGATGTAGTCCCTTCTCTATGGTGCTCAAAGTTAATTAACACTGAATGAATAGTGTACGCTGCGTTGATCAGAATAGCAAAATCAGGATAAACTCTTAATAAGCTCAGTAAATAGTACTATATTTATTATACTTTCATTTTAATTACAGAACTGGTGTATTTCAAAATCTGCATGAACCACTTGTATATTGTATCATTTGTAAATTATTCAGAAGGCCCAAGAGCAGTCATGCAGTGCTAGCAAGTGCGTGTGCGGGGAAAGCTCCAGCGCTGCCAGTCACAATTCAAGCTTTTTTCATTAGAGCAAATTTAATTGTTAGGTAACAAATGCATCATTGTTTTAGGAATTTCTTCAAATGAAATGCTACCATTGCTATGTGACTCATTGTAATTTGATGCTGAGGTTTTATTGTGGTTTTATTGAGGTTATTGATAATTCTATGGTATTGTTGGTGTAATTCTACAATTGTCAATATTCCAATAATTTTTACAACAATGAAAGGATTGGGGTCATATTGAGGGAAAACATTGGCATTAGATGCTTTACAGCTTTTTTTCTTTTGTAGTTTTGGATTGCATGGTGAAGGTTTAGATCCACTTTCAGGTATTGGTGTGTCTTGCCTTGCGATAAGGAGGTTAGTAGGCAGATTTTGCGATAAGGGGGGCACAAGGAGGTGGTAGGCAGCTCTTTTAGTCCCAAGCACCCCTTTAAGTCAGTTCTTTTGAAACTTTTCCCATAAGCTACAATATAAAGGTGCCACTCCACAAGCCAGAATAGGCTTTGTGTTTATTGAAATATGCCAACACGTTTTTGGAGCTATGGGGATTACCAATCATCAGGGCTGAAATAATGATAAATAATGTCAGGACTGGTCTAAGGTATCAGCAAAACAAATAGTTGCTGAGGAATGTGTAAAAATCTTGGTCAAAATTATTATGTTTAGGTGTAATGTTTAGGAAAAACCCAAAGCTAACCCCATGCATGGCCAAAAAACAGGCTTACTGTATTGATGGCTCCAGCTTACATTTATTTTTCCTTTATTGTCATGCTTCTTTATTAACTACTAGGAGGATGGAAAAGAAGCCCTGATTGAATCTTACATAGGGCCTTTTCACAGGATCTATATAATGGTGTGGCTTGCCCGAGAAGACATTTACCAAGCAACCGTACTAGCATGTAGGTGCAAGAAGAGTGGATTTCCTGCATTTCCAAACATTGAAATATTAGATTCAATAGTGTAGTGGTGGGGTGGGGGTGTTGGGGGGTGGTGTGTTGTTAGCATGGTCAAAGCATTTTTTAACAATAAATATTATTTGGTGACATGTGATAATGATATCAGACCTTTATTACACTGTACCCTTGTTTCTAAATATTGTATAAAGCTGTAAAATGAAAGCACAGAGGCAGACACACAACTTATAGTATGTTAAGTAACGGTGCTCTAATAGAGTTTCTTCTTTTACAAAGAATCTCTTTGTTCTGCTGATAGCTTGAATATATTATTATGATAATGTCTAAAAAAGGGTATATGAGATGATTTATTCTAATATTGTTGTAAAAAACTATGTTGATTATTCACATAGGAAAAAGCCATATCTCTATAGGAACATGCCTTTTAGTCCCTCCTTTTCTTGCTTCTAATCACTGTTTCTTGCTAAAATTACATTTGTTGCAAAACAAGCGTGGTATTTTTCATAAAGGGCAATGACTTAGGAAGAAAGTTCAATTGATATGTAATACTTTAAAAGTGGAAATATAGAACCTCTTTGTAAAGTAAAACTGTCTTTAGAGAAATATAGGGACTGCCGACCACCTTCTGAAATGGCCAGTTGCATTGATAATATGCTGACTCTGATCCCCAAATTTAATTGATTTAAAAAAAGAATACAAACTAGGAAAATCAGAGCAAGGTCATACCTCCTAATCCTCATCTGCTAATTGTTCCATGAAAACTACTCAAAACTTGATCCAAGATGGTCAATAGCGATAAGAGAAGTTAAGCATTTTTATTTCCTTGAAATGTTGGCAAAAATTAGGAGATTGTAGCACAATTGTGCAGTTTAGGTAAAACAAATTCAAGTCAATAGGGAAAATGAATATGGGGGTGTATTGGAAATGAAATGGCTCCATATGGTTAGATAAATTTCTATCTGGTATAATAACTAAGTGACATATACACATAGAATGATCAAACAGAAATAAAACAATACAAGAGATACTAAATACATTGAAACTACCCTAAGAAACTACTAATATTAGAAAAAAAAGTTTTTCTTTTATTTTCAAGTTGATTTTCCTAAACAGCTCATGGTCCCCTTCACCTTTCCTTTTCACTTAGTAACTCAACTCTACGGAGGCAGCCATGGTTGTCACCCAGTGGGAAAAATGTGATCTCTCATAGCTTTTAACCACCTGGGCGTTACACTGATGTCTAGATTTCTGTTCCAAAAGCGTTACACTGTTTTTCATGAAATTTTTTTTTTTAAATTGTAGACCCGTAACTTACAGAAAAATGTCCGAACAGGATTCTAGTAGATATCATGAATATAAAAAATGTTTGAAACACAATCATGTAAAAAAAAAAAAAATACTTTTAATAAAATTAAATATAAGACACAAAAAATCAGCCTAAACAAGAATACATAAATAAATGAAAAATACTGAAAATGCGATAATTCAGTATACTGTATAGTAATATATTTTTCTAAAACACCTCCCTAGTGTCCGTCACATACCTATAGACGCACATGAGCCATAGCTAGATTTTTAATCAATTTTTACTAAAAAAACTGCAACCTGCTAGACAATTTGGACTAATTTGTTTTGGTCATCTGTCAGCATTTCACCTGTAGAAATGAAGAAAATACAAACCCCTTGTAGGCCTTCTAGCTCAGACAAACTTTTAAATTCCATATCTTGAAGCTCAAACCTACAATTGTTGAACAACAATTGAAAACGGTATGGCTAATTTCTTTAAGTTAAAATTAAAAATGGATCTGTGAATACCCATAATTATCTTCAAATGTGTTACATTGTGCCAGGGGAGCAGCACGCATCCTATGTCCAGGCTGTATACCAGGTTTCAATTTGGCCAAAGTAAGCACTAAGTACTATTTACCAGTCTAATGACAATGGTTCTACTGGCCTCCAAGACCAAATAAGTATAATCCAAGGGATTATACTTAGAGCCCTAGATTTAGTCAATCCAGCTATGTAAACTGTGAATGTTGTGTGAATGACCTAGCCCAATAATAGATTTATCTCAGCATTAAAGAGAAAAAAATTTATGGGACACCAAAGGTTCCACACTGAAGCTTGCAATATATAAATTAGTTATACAATACAAGCTGCTACATATAGTACGTGAACAGTGATACTCTCTGTAATAAATAGCCCCCTTAGAGACCCAAACAAGATGGAAGATACACCAAAAAGAGTATCCTCAATCGAATTACCACTTGAAAGCCCTTGAAAAAAAATGTCAGGTCTTGGGGAATCCCTCCTAAAACCATGAAGTCAAAGGAATTTATAAACCTTACATTGGCCCCAATAAAGATAGCCTAGAAGAGCCTTGGCATCATGCCACTGACTTTGCCAGGTATTGGCCACAAATCAATGAGATCATCATCACATGGGAAATCAATCAACTAAAGCTCAGGGAACCCCAACACCCTCTGGACCAGTGTTTTTAAACCAGGGTTCCATTGTACCCGAAGGTTCCTCCAGAGGTTGGGAGGTGTTCCTTGAGCAATTGATGTGAGTTTAACTGATACCAATCTTTTTTTGGTATCTGTAAGGGTGATATTCTTCTAAATGGCCAGCAATATCTGTGAATATAGTAATTTATACAAGGGGTTCCCTGAATATCTTAAAGTTATTTCAAGGGGTTTGAGAACCACTCCTATCGAGAAACCCTAGGGTTCCACAAAACTCGGGTTGAGAATAGCTGATGTAGCTATTGAAATGGGTGGTCAAATAACAACAAGAATAGCAAAATGGTATATTTTTTGTTTCCTGACATCCAAAATCATTCACAAAAAATTACACGTATTCACGTTGATCCATTTTGCTTCTTTTTACAGTATATAATGTCAAATTCATTTAGAGTTTAAACATTAAAATAATGTTTACTCAACTCCTTACATTATAATCAATGCAGGTTAAGATATAATTCTGTGATGTCACTTCCTGTTTCGGTGGTGTATATTGCCTTACAGCATCATAGCTAAATCAGAGACTAATCGAGAGGATTAACTAAACTTTGTTTGTGCATTAAGAATAATGAAGGAAACAGTAATTGCAAGCATCAAAAGGATTTAAATGATTTCTTGTACATAACTCACAGTATGCATCTGAAGTGATGTTTGACAAATTGTGTCAAGGTGCCTGCCTGTTGTGTTCAGTTTAATCAAAAACAGACTTCTGTGTGGTTTTCATTTCTTAATTAGCATTAGCAAGTATGAATGATTGTTTAAATTTATGCTGTAAAATCACACTGTGAAAATAGCACACTTTAAATGTTTAAAATTGGATATTGGTTGTGTTATGTAAAAAACAATCCGTAAATAAAATAATATATGTAAAATGTATGGAAAACTGCAAATTCATATACAGTATCAATAAAGTATAAATAACAACTTATAAACACTGCAATGCATTAAAAGAATAATCTGAGCACATATTTATATTGTATTAATATTATTATTATTATTAGACAACATGTTGACTTTTTTTTTTGCTTTACAGGTCTGCATTAATAAATTACTGACAACTCACAATATACACTAGCATTATTCTTCTTTTCCATCAGTGACATTGTCTAGGCTGGGAAGATGTCATCAGTCTGCTGCAGACAAGAGGAAGCATTTCCTTAGTCTCTCAACAAAGATCAGACTGTGACCATGTCATTGTTTAGCATGTGCAATAAAGTTGACCAGTGCCAGAAATAAATAAGCAAGAGTTGAGAACTGTATATTACTTAGAACTTACATATTACTAAGTATGTCTGGAGTTAAAATATAAAATATACTAATCAGACAGCCCTAGGTATACATGAAGGATGAGCTCCTTCTGTAATAACTCAATTATATATTTATATAGGTATTTCTGAACAAAAGGACACAGGAATATCCTACTGGAAAAAATTAAAATGTGTAGATCAACAAAATGAATGAAAGTGATGATCCATTGCTACCTAAATTAGGGTCACCCTACTGAACCCTGAACCTACTGAAATGATAATTTGTTTTTTATTATTCTTGTTTTCCCTGCAGACTCACATTTATCTTTTTAATAAAGCTAAGCTCAGGGTAAACAGTATAAAACATATATACAATACAGATATGTGAGCTGTCCTAATTGTAATGTATATCTTTGTCCAGCCACTTCCTACACAGCACAGCCAGGACAATAACACCAAGTTTCTCCTAAGGGTGTATGTAAACTCAATCACTAAAATCTCGGACAATTAAATCTATTTTTAAAATCT
>NW_027318464.1:0-1261 GCF_032062135.1 Pyxicephalus adspersus
AAATGCTTCTAAATATCAGAGGGCTCTGTGGTGGAAATGTAAGCATAAGGCGTCACAAGCAGTGGGAGTAAAAAACAGGAAGTGTTAGGTAAACATTTAGACAGATTATAAATTTATACCAGCAATCCCTTGCTAGAGTCCCTTTTGTGGGATAGAGGTGTAAAATAGAGAGAGCTCAACAAAGTCGCTGATATCAGTTGATTATCAGTACCAAACTAAACGTATGAAGCTGAACTCTAGGATAAAAAAATAATAATAATAAAGGGTTAAACACTGAAAAAAACCAGGGGCAGAGGACTGTTCATCTTGTTTTGTATGTGATGACATTAGTAAGCCTGCAATATATAAAGCTACAAAAGAAGTTTCTTGGGTTTGGTCAGAGAGTGTTGTGGAACACGCTTATTCCTCTACTCATGGACCCAATGAGCACTTAACCCTTGGAGAGCAAGAACGCCCCGCTATAAGGGTAATGTTTTGTAAGCTTTAACTTTTCAGATTTAAAATTACATTGACTTTTTCATCAGCTTTAGAAAATGTACCCACCAATATATCAGTAAGTATTCGATAATCTTCAATTTCTCCATTGTCTGCATAGTTTTTGGTAATTAATCCAACTGCAACACCAGCAACTGGTGCAGAAATCGGTACACCTAATCATTCAAACAACACAAACAATCATTAACACAAAACAAACAACAGTTTTACACATATTGTTTAAAAATATAAACCAGAGGCTTCATGTACACAAGCATCAAACCCGCACTTTGGCTATGTTTAGACTAGCAGGAGATGGCAGTGCGGTTGATACTTCATCACTCCACTCAGCCGCTTCTTCAGGCGAGATGCTACGTGTAGCCCAAAAGAAAATGAATAGGGGCAGCAGTTAGCAGTTCATTAAGTCCCACTGTTGCCTGCTGTCAACTGTGCAAGCAGTGATGTGTGCAGCTGAGCCCACGGGAGCACTGGTTTCTGCCTTGGCTACGAATCTAGCATTTAATGCCTAGCACATTTATTCTACATTAATGAGAAATGTTTATAGGTTTGTCTTTAAGTTTACCTGTTCCTATATCCTTTATCAATATTATATATATCCTTTTTTCAACCTATGTTTAACTCAGGATGCCTTCTGCACACTTGTGTCTCATGTAGCATTATGAGTGAAAACTTCAAAAACGGTGGTTAGTATGAGCGTGGGTGGGGTGACTTCATTATGCCCAGAGATCAGAATTAAAGCAAAACTGTACAGAGATTAGTAAGGGAA
>NW_027318464.1:4648-6026 GCF_032062135.1 Pyxicephalus adspersus
GAAAAAAACAGGATGACATGTTGCATGTTTGCACAATTTATCCTACATAGGTGTGAAACAACTGAAATACATATTTAAGGACTTATTTCTTTACAGTACAAACAGATAAAGTGTTAAAATATTACTTTAGAAAATGTAATATAGTGAGTAACGTGCAGAGCACGTTATTGTAATATCAAAGTTACTGTTACTAATGGCAATTGTGAATTATCCCCCTTTGGGAACCTCATGATTTTATAATTGATGTGAAAAGGCAAGTTGAACACATGAAAGAATACTGTATAAAATACGAGAAGACCCAGGGCACGGTATTCCGAACATACCTTAATGCTGTTGTTATATGATCCACCTTCAGAATGGATTCTATGGAATCAAATGTAACCGCACACAGAACCTGTGATAACAAACATGATCATTCAGGACTAAAATCAATATCATATGTAATCAAATATCAAAATGTAGGTAAATAGAAACATACAGGCATTATCTACTTTTCATGTAGCGGGAATGAATCTCTGCTTTATCCTTATGTCCCCTACATATTTCGGTTTCAGTATTGTTTTGGAAACGTTTTAGGATTCTTCAATCTTTTTCTATTGTGCTAGGGCAGTGCTAGAAATGCTGAAAATTCTAATTCAAATCTTACAATGCACTGCTTTGGTAATATCAAAGAAGGTAAAGTTGTTTATGCTTCTTTTCTAGTGCAGAGCCCTGCTATTTGATGCTGAATACATTTAATGGCTAATAAGAGGTCCAAGGCGCAGGCACACACATCAGATAATTATTGCCTAAAGGAGAACTGTCATGGTATTCTTGGCTGAGAATCTTACATGGGCACATTGGTCACCAACGCTGTTCATCAATCCGCCATGACCCATCAATGCATGACAATTGGAAGTGACCATACTGCAAATCAATGGGGAAGAGCACAGTGGGGCGGTGCTCACTCGTCTTCTCTTTCCATAAAACAGAACTGGCACTGTGTGTGTAGCACTTATTAATTTATCTTTTACTGGAAACTATCATAAGAGATCATTTCTAATGACAAAAACCCAACCTTAATCTCAAGCTGCCGTTGCAAGCAAGTAAAACTAAAAGAGGGAAACCTAAATCTGGTAAAGTGAACCAGAAATGGTATAATAATGCCAAGCTGAACTTCAAAAAGACAAGGAAAATCATTTAAGCCAGTATATCTGTCCAGTCTGTC
Organism: Pyxicephalus adspersus; assembly: GCF_032062135.1. NCBI lineage: Eukaryota > Metazoa > Chordata > Amphibia > Anura > Pyxicephalidae > Pyxicephalus > Pyxicephalus adspersus. Next base: position 5,856 of record NW_027318464.1, read on the forward strand.
ACCACATCATATTGGTGCTGGACATGCCAATAATACAGGGGGAAATTTATCAACTGTCTGAAACAAGAACTGTCTGCATTGAACAACATTCAATCAAACCTGCTCTGTAAAATACCTGTTGATTACATACAGAAAATGATCCTGTCCTGGAAAAATACACTGTTCTTGTTT
>NW_027318465.1:0-6018 GCF_032062135.1 Pyxicephalus adspersus
AGTTGAAATCTCCCATGATTAAAACACTTCCACTTTTTGCTGCTTTTTCTATCTGTGCTAGTAGTTTATTCTCTATGTCTTCCTTAGCACTGGGGGGCCTATAGCAGACTCCAATAGGTAATTGTGTGTTATTCAACCCCACATTCAACTCCACCCATAATGCCTCAACCGCATTGCTTGTTCCATCCGCAATTTCTTCTTTCACATTCACTTTTAGATCACTTCTCACATACAGACAGACACCACCACCCTTTTGTTTGACTCTGTCTTTACGAAAGAGAGTATACCCAGGAATATTGACAGCCCTGCCGTGTGAAGAACAAAGCCAGGATTCACCAATAACCAACCAAGTCAAAATTCTCCTCACGCATTAAGGCTTCCAACTCCCCTATCTTGTTTGCTAGACTTCTAGCATTGGCAAACAGGATCTTTAAACCATTGCTGCTTACCATCATTGTTTGCCAAATCCTTTTAATCCATAAAACAATATTCAGAATGAGACAAATTAGAGCTGGACTAAGACATTTGTGTGTCTTCTGGATGCAAACACTATTGTAGGTCAAAGAAGGATATGAGTTGTCAAGGTAGAGGGTGTAGTGAGAGAAGAGCACAGGTTGAAGGACTGAACCTTTGGAAGCATCGACAAGGAAGGGATTGGGAGAGGTTACCATTGAAAGCGGTTTAGAAAGAATGATTGGATAAAGATGGACTGAGCCAGAAGTGGCAGTGTCACCAATACTTAAAGAGTTTTACAGCTTCGAATTTACAGTCTGTATCAATAATAATCATTCCTCTAATGAGAATGTTGTACATGTTTTTTTTTTTTTTGATTGCCATGCTACATTTCCTAATTAAACAACTATAGCCTACTATAAGTCTGGCAACAATGCCCTGACCAACATTGGGTTTATACCCCATAAATGTAGTCATACCAGTAGGAAGTTAAACCATAATGTTTAAAGACCATGGTAGACTTAAATAAGGTAATGATTCAGTTGTGTTCAGATAAATAGCAGTGTGTTTAAAAAAGTAAATAAAGCTCAAAATCCTTATGAAAGCTTTTATCTCCAAACCCAATAAATGCATTGGGAACACTGCACAAGCTATTCCAAATCAAAACATTAAGAAAAAAATTATTATCAAATTACTGGTATTCCTTGAAACACCCATTTCAAGGGTGTTTCCTCTTCAGCATAAGGCAACATGATGTATCCAAACCTATACCTGGTATTTGATAAAAAGGCTCAACACCATAGTATAGGAAACATCCTATTGTCACAACCCTTGCACCACCATGCTTCACAGTCTTTACAGTGTAATGTGGCTTGAATTTGGTCTTTGGGGGTTGTCCGACAAACAGTGGCCCCTAGACCCAAAAAGATCAATATTGCTGTTATTAGTCCACAAAATGTTGTGTCATTTCTCTTTATGCCATTCAATGCATTCTTTGGCAAACTGTAACCTGCATGTCTTTTTATCAACATTGGGACATTGCGGGGGCTTTTTGATAAAAGCTTGTCTTCACATAGATGTCTTCTAACTGTAACAGTGCTCACAGGTAACTTTAGACTTTGTTTGATCTTCCTGGAGCTGGTCATTAACTGAGGCTTTGTAATATTGTCTATTCTTCTATCAATGCGAATAGTAGTTTTTTGTTTTCTTCCACGTCTTTCAGGTTTTTGAGATCATTTTAGCTGAGCAGCCTGGTATTTTCTACACTTCTTTATATGATTTCCCCTCTCCAATCAACTTTTTAATCAACGAGAAATGCACTATAACCAACAAGTACAACATTTGCTACCTTCCCTGCCATAATTGTTTTTTCACAGAATAAATGACCTCACTAATTGAACTCTACTCTCTCTATCAAGAAAATATTCCCTTTTCTTTCTGTAAAGGAATAACACAAACTTGATAAATGTTTCTTCATTTTTTGATTTGGAATAGAATGTGCAGTGTTCCCAATTCATTTGCTTGTGTGGAAATAAAAATGCAGATGCAGACAAATTTTTTGATATATGTTGATGATTCTATCATAATTTATCCTCGATTCAATTGGCCAGGGGCTAAATAAAGGTTTACTTAGCTTGCCCACCTCACTTTTATTAATGTTAATATCTGAGTAATTTCTGTAGGTCCTTTCAATTGATTGCCACCAGGTCTGATCAAGTTTTGACCTCTGACCAATAATTTAGATACCTCATCTGGCCTGTTGCTCTACAACATAGTTTCACCCCATCGCCCTTTCCAAGGCCTGTCTGCATTGTGTGTCTCTAGTTCTCCACCAGCCCCTATACACCTGATGCCATCATTTGTGTACCCTGGGAGTAAGAGCTAAGATGGACCAACCAACTTCTGAGGATCAGCAGCAACTTGTCCATAGGTGAAGACTACAGTGCTAGATTGGGGAGTGGCATCTGGTTAGGCAGCCATACTGGACCCAAGCCTCATGGAGGGCAAATGGCTAGTAAACACAGATCATTCTTGTATTGGTATTTTTCACACTGTCACATGAAAGCAGAAACTTTATAATTTGGTGACACAAGATTAGGACAAGTAATTTAAATTTTAGGTCACTCATTTAAAAATGTGTTAATGTTAAGAACATCACAATTGCTTAAAGTTACACACTGGCAACTTGCATTTTACAAAGCAGTGCAGCAACATTAACATTTTCCATCTATATCGTGTTGACATCAACCTGCCAAACCTAGAAGAATATATTAACATTTTAATGCTTATCTATAAACCTATTCAGTTGCTGAGAAAAAGAAGAATGTGCTCTATGCAAAAAAACTAAAGTCCTAGCATATACAAGATCTGCCGTTTGTTGATTAGCAGGATCCTGACACACACATTGAGCAACATTCGCCTCCGTAACCATAACACACTTTTTTCTTTCTTTCTCTCCTCCACATGTAAATATAAAAAGTTATGATTAAGTAACAACTACATGTTATAATATATAGGGTTCTGTCTATTTGCTGATCATTTGAAGAGAATCACTGCAGAAGAATTACTTACTATTTAAAAAAAAAGTTAATAACAAACTACAAACAGAATACTATTTTTTGTTCTCGATTTATTATTCTTTATTTAAATTTGATCACCATTTTTTTAATTGCACGTTATAAAAGGCAATCTGATTTTGCAAGGCAGTGATCTGTGCTTGACCTTTGCATGATATTTACTCTAAAGTGGTCATCAGAATCCTAATTCACTTAAATAGACTAGAGTAACTAATTGTCATATTTGAAAGAGGCCTGCACAGCTTATTAAAATCAATTGTGGTCAATATTACCATTGTTAAAAAGTGTCAATTGCAACAAAAGTGGTGACCAGATCATTGTGGTTTATGGCAGCCTGAGATATGTAGCTTGAGATGAACATACCACTATCCTATCCTTTACTAGCTTCCTTGACACAGAAGGAAAACATTACCTTTATATGATATATTTCATAGGCCTAACATGAGGCAGCCATTTGCTTTTAACACTTTCAATTAGGCATCATTTTCCCCTAGGACACTGCTTACTAGATATAGAAAATAACAAGGTGAATTATCATCAAGCATAATCATCAAATCATACATTATTTGCCCACATATATTTAAAATATACCCACTGATTGCAATCCATGAAGAAATTAAATCATTTAAAAATATTAATAAAAGTTAAGTTAGTAAGAAAACAAAAATCAGAAACACTGTAATATTAAAAAAACGTCGCTAGATGGAGCCAGATGACTTAGTTTGGCATTTACTCTTGGCTATATAATGTAGAGAAGAAAAGTATAAAAGTCTGCTGAAGTTTCCTTTAAAATGATATAAATTTCTGTCCTCTTCTTTCTGTTCGTTTGAATCCTATGTAAAGATCATTGACTTTTCGGGTTATATTTAGGGTAAAATATCCTACATTTAAAATTTTTTGTAGGATGATAATAAAAAAAAAAAAACAGTGCTGAATGCTTTAATAGAAAGGCCTGGAAAATACTGAGACGTTGATTTCTAAAGCAGTGAGTTTGACATTCACCCTCAAGGAGAATATTGTAGGTCTATATGTTTGCAATGGGAGTGAATGATTCTGCACCACAGAATGTTTGGTAAATGAAAGATTCACTGCTTTAAAAATATATCAATGTTATCTCTTCTCTAAATTCCTATGTTTGCTGAATCTAGTGTGCTTCTGGTTCATCTTATATGTAATATTCCAGAGGGAATTTATCATTTAAATTAATTAGTTGCTGTTCTACATTATCCTTAAATGACTACATTTATATTTGCTTGTTTTTTAGGCTGGACAGTACCTTGAAATATGTGTACATGCATACAAATATGAATCTTATTGTATTTAGCTGTGTGAAAATTTTAATGTTTAGGAAAAGCTGAAAATAACAAATTATTACTATTATTACAAATTATTATTATGTATGTGTTAAATATTTGTTTTTCACGCATTTAGCTTGTTCCTCCCAGAACCCCATACACAGGTTATATCTGAAATAAGTTCCCAGTGCCAGGTCACTTTTGAAGACGTCAGCATTATAATATAGATCTTAGGGGGATAAAATCAATTGTTACGGGACAAATACGGAATAATGATTTTCTGATTGTAGTTTATCATGGCATTATGCTTTATAGTAAAGATAATATACTTATACTATATAGTAAAGACACTTCTCATCACCCTGGATTACCAGGGCAAACCATCAAGTGATTCCAATAGATTTTCCCAGCTTTGTAAAAGAGAAATATATTGGATATATTGACCCACTGCGCATAAACCCGATGAATTCAAGTTACAGAAATCCCCCAACAACATATCAATTGATTTTTCCCATTTAACAAATGTAACAAAACAATCCCCACTTGTCACAGTCTTTGTGATTAGGGCTATTGTGTGGATTTATATTTTTGTGGTAGTATTGATATAGTTCATCCTTTATATAATTTTATGCTATTTTTTTGTTTATTATTTATATTTATAAACCATGCAATGTTATATTTTACTAATAATATTATGTATATGTTTATACAGTTTTATACACATATACAGAATTTATTAATTTATTTAGTGTCTTAATAGCTTCATCTTATTATTTACCCTTTATTCCTGTAATAATTATTCTGTTTCTTTTGTGCCAATTGTTGCTTTTGTGCCAGTTATGTATCCAGCAGTGTTTCATGTGAATAAATGGCACCTGTGCCCACTAACAACTTTTATATAAATAATTAAGGTCTTTACTCTGTTGCTGATACCAACATATCCCTGGTGACAGCAGCAAATAAATGTTTAGATTTAACTTTCACAAGGACAGCAAGCTAGGTTAAAACATTTGTACTTAGGCACACAATAAAAAAAATGAAATAGTGTTAACCCTTTCTTACATCATCTAAAACAAAAAAAGAAAAACACTTCAGACTATCCAATGGCCCCTTCCTTTTTACTACAATAGCCCCTATAATATCTCTTTGTTTAAGGTATTGATAACACTGGGTTGCTAGAAGTTCACACAAACTTTCATTATTGTCATTATTAGTGTCAGCAGCATGAGGTTGGTCTGACTGACAGTTTTTTCCTGGACAGCCCAGATAAGCACAAAGCTCTGCTTTATCTTATGTGTCCCCTTCATAGGTGGAGTAGCAAAGCCACACATGTCCATTGCAATACGTTTACAGTGCTGCACCGAATATGCGTTTGTGTCCATAAAGTGCTGCTCTGTAAAAGTACTGGAAGAGGAAAAAGTGCTCCTTCACTGCTGATCAGCTTCCATGAGATCTGGGAGCTTTGTGCAAAACATGGCATTTCATTTTTTCCTTTGTTTCAACTTTTTATAGGCCTAACTATGAATCTAGATTTTAAGTTATTTGTAAGTAAAACAAAAAGGTGTTTAGTAAAAAAAAAAAAAAAAAAAAAAAAAAAAAAAAAAAAGATGCAGATGTTTTTGTTTTAATTATGCACTTTGCAAATCAACTTCTGGGAAACAGTAAATTTGTTAGCTGAAGCATGAAAATAATGA
>NW_027318466.1:0-1023 GCF_032062135.1 Pyxicephalus adspersus
AGGCAATATTTTATTTCCTACACAGCTTTGCTGTGCTCTACAACAGTTAATCCCTTTCCCCACAAAAGACAGTCTGTGTCAGCCTGCTCACTGAAAATAATAGTTTCTATTTGGTTGATACGTTTTTTGCATTTAAACCCAAGTACAAAAGTTAAGCATAATTAAATATTGCAGCCAAGCAGACCTTGGATGTGATGGGTGCATTAGTTTTTTTTTCTCTTTATTATCATCTGTTAATCTAGCCAGCAACACGCTTCCTGCCTGAGAATGGCTACATTCATTATGCTGTGTCTATGAACTGGGGATGTAACCACCCTTGGTCAGTTGCAGCATATTTTGAAAGAAGAACATGATGCTGCTACTCAGCCACTGCAATAAAATTCAATTAATTGAAGGGGTCAGATAATGGTTTCTACCAAGTATGTAATGGTTTTCCCACTGGTTGGTATGACCTGTAGTGATGTATTAACCTGCAGGAAAAACCATTAAGAGAAACAGGAGTAGTAAGAATTCACATACCTGAAGAAGATGAATAACTGCAAAGGCTAAGAAATAGAACAGTGGTAACATTTGAAGACATGGGCTGTCAGAAAGGCAAGGCCTTTCCTTTACAAAGGGTGGTCTCTTCTGACCATGGGGTAACTTTAAAGTACAGCATTTAAAAAAAAAAACACTTATAGTCAAGAATATAGTTATAGTCAAGAATTTGAATTAAACTATACATATCAAAGAGAGTAAATATCTTTTCTGGTATGTGACCGGATTATCAATACAATGGCACTAAAAAAAGCACAAGAACAAAGTCCTCATATATTCCTTAAAACGATAGTTTTAGAGCCTTGATGCAGTGTTTGTCAGTATGAGCAAATGAACACGAAAATGTTTTACTGACTTCTTTTACAGGTATGTATAAATTTAAATGATATGGTCTCTAAAAATCATTACACTTTCCCTAAGAGTGATTCTGTTCAGTTAAAAAATTACAGTTCAGAATGGGTTCTTCATCCTGGCTGTCTAAATGCT
>NW_027318466.1:4464-6016 GCF_032062135.1 Pyxicephalus adspersus
AATGCGTCTCATCACAAGGTAATTCATCAAAAGGATATCTGGTAATATTTCTGTACAATAAAAGTAAGTAGCTCATTTGTCAAGAGAAAGGAATGTAAAGGGAAAAAGTGAAACATAGCTAATGACTGGAATTTATTATCAGTAAAGAGAATTTACATTATTGTTTTAGAAAAACAGCGCACACACCTTCAACAGACCCAATTTACCTAAAAGGATCTGTCCAACAGTGATCAAATCATATGCTTCTGCCTAGCTCAGAGTTTAGATATTCCTGTTTACCGTTGATACAGCTTTCCCTGTTGCCTTTTCCACAATATGACATTTACATTTTTAATTGACTTGATTTTTAGAAATAAGTCGGTATTGAAGATGGACATGGACGGAGTGGGAAATATACATTATTGCCTACATGTTTGTCCAATGCATTCCAGCATAACAACTCTACGAACACATGCTTACACATCAACTTGCTTTAGTAGATTTTCAGAGCTTTACAGTGTCTTTGCTGTGTTTCTGGCAATTGAAAACCAAGAAACTGGTGGAATTTTGTAAAGGAAAAACTGATTCAGTATTCTCCGATTAAAATTGTATGTGTATTCGCAAAATGGGGTATATCCCATTTCTCTTGTACATATAGGGTTCTATTTAAAAAACAGGGAATCAGACATTTCCTTAAACATTCACTCATGGGAATCTTTCAGGTCCATGTGTTTCAATGGCAGTAGTTGATTCTCACAAAGGAATATATAGTCCATAGTTTCAGATACTTTAAAAGCCAAGGATTGTAAAACATTTTTAGACAAAAGACAAGAACACGATAATTAAAATACATGCCTGGTACCTATTTTTTTTTTTAGGCACTCTCTTCTCTTGTCACTGGAAACTGAAGGCATTTAAGCATGACAAACACTTTTATTTATTTTTAAAAATATAAAATCACCACCAACTAATTCCATTTCCAAGGGACAAATTCTGAATGTGAAACAAGCCACATACGGATTTTTAATTGAAGTTGTTGATAATAGGACTTAGGCCGTTGTACACACACATCTTGCCCTCTAAGAACCTTCATCTTTTTTGTCTCAGCAATTAATTACTGCAGACTACTGCAAAATGTTCTGAAGAATGAAGAGTAGGCAAAAGAGCTCTACCACAAGTTCAAAGAAACATCTGAAACTGTATTCTCTTCTGTATCTATAATAAAATTGAATGGAAAAAAAAAAAGGCATGCCTAGTGCTTTTCGAGTCTGCTGCTCGACTTGAAACCCAAGCAGATTAGAGCTTCAAGACAACAGTTATTCCAAGCTGTTTGAAAAAAAATGGAGACTGCAACCTGGGTGGTATACCCAAATAGCATAGCATTAAAACAAACCTCTGTCAGTCAATATGCCACAAACGGATTATGTATATGAGCACAACATCTATTGCTTCATCTGTGATCCACTGCCATCAAGCCCACTTATCCGTGACACAAACCACATCCAATAGAAGGCTCCACACATAAAACGACTGGCAACCATGTCACTTAATACCTATGGTTGCTTGGATAGGA
>NW_027318467.1:0-6016 GCF_032062135.1 Pyxicephalus adspersus
TTGGTTACTTTTTTACGAACGATTTTTTGCCCAATCGATCGTTCGTCGTTCGATTGGAACGATAAAAATTGGAAGTGTGTACGCACCTTTATTTTATCCGAGCTTAAAAAAAACTTTCCACCTGCAATCTGTATACTGTCATTCCTCGTTGCATTGGGCCATGGTGAATTTCCTTTTAAATGTCAGCCTTGTGTGAATGACACTTTACGGCTAGTTCTCTATAACAATAAATGGGGGTCCCCAATGATGTTTGAGAGTCGGAGGGGTCAGCTCTGGCATAGTGATATGTGAAGGTTCCAAAAAAGAAATAAACATTAGTAATAGTCTCACCTACAGATGAACACTGCCACATTCATGCCAAGGTATAATCTGTTTAATTCATACATAAGCAGTATGAAAGAATAATAGAAATAAGAAATAGTAGGTGGGTGGCAGCCCCTGTAGTTTGACCCAACTCATCAGTAACCATCCAAAAACAGCCGGGTGGTTACTGAAAAGTTCTGGGGGTTTAGCCCGGCTAAAAGGAGCCGGGGAGGAACCCTGCATAAGTAACTCTCAGATACAATCGCCCTATTAGAAATTGTCTGGCAATATTAAAAACTGAGCAGGGTCCTGTGTTACATTTTTTATTTATATATATTCTTTCTAAATCAGTGGACTAACTAACCTTATGTCTCAGCTTAGTTAACAAACATGCTGTTACTACAAAACTTTAGCATGGGCATCTAATTTTGCATCGGTTTCCTAGCTCAATTTCGGAAATATATGATAAGACATTGCTTACAGCACAATTCAGACTCCAACATTTACCTGTGGCTGCACCTTATTGCAAGCCGGCCTGATCAAATATAAATCCTTCTTACCTTTGTCACCTTTCACACCTGAATGAATCATGCTTTTCTCGTTAAACCACTAAATCTGTGTTCCTCCAGAGGTTGCTGGGGGTTCCTTGAACAATGATCAGTTTAAGTGACCCCAAAGTCTTTTTGGCTATCTGTAAGGGTGACATTCTTCCCAATAGCCGTCCATGTAGGAGACATTCTTCCAACTGACCACCATGCTGTGAGCAGTAGATATAGGGTTTTCTGAAGAGCTGAAAGATATTTTAAATGTTCCAATATAATATAAAAGATTGAGAGAGCCTGCGGTTGATGGTGTTTTTTCTGTATAGCAAGCTTATTAGCATACCTCCTAGATTGTAAGCTCTTCAGGGCAGGGTCCTCTCCTCCTATGTGTAGCTATCTGTCATTTGCAACCCCTATTTAATGTACAGTGCTGCCTAATATGTTGGCACTATATAAATTCTGTTTAATAATAATAATCTATTGCACCAATCAGAAAACCCTTCAGTTGAGGTGCTGAGGATGCCGCTGTTTAATATTAATAATATTATTATTATTGTTAAAATAGAATTTATATAGTGCCAACATATTACGCAGCGCTGTACAATAAATAGTTTATTGGCACCATATTTTTTTTTACTTACAAACCAGACAAGCAATGTAACATTCAGCACTAACTAGTCCTTGGGTTTGCCAGGGAAACTCATTTCCGAGTGAAGGATTTGGTCAGTTCTCAGCAGGCATAACTTCTTAGATTGTAAGCTCTTCAGGACAGAGTCCTCACCTCCTCCTGTGTCACTGTCTGTCGTTTACACCCCCTATTTAATGTACAGTGCTGCGTAATAGGTTAGCGCTATATAAATACTGTTTATAAATATTAATAATAATAATGTAACCATTCTATATTTCAGTTTTGAAAAACTCAGAGTTCTCCTTTATTAGGCTTGTCGTTTCTCTTGCTCACAACATAATCACCCTCCTGGATTGTTACTGAACTTTTAGATCTTTGATTTCCTGTTTTTAAAATGCTTAGGAAGGGCCGCTTATAATAATCCTTTGATTTATTGCTTTGAGTTCCCTGAATACTTTTGCAAACTTTTTTTTTTTTTACTGTCTGTGTTTTATCTTCTGACGTTGCTGCACTCTTCTGAACTTTGAATACTTCACACAAAAACTGTCAGTCTGGCCTTGTATTCCGCAGAGCATTTCCAGGGCAAAGGTTGGCGGTGTGTGGCGACTGTTAATAAAGTTGGTTGTAAAAGGTTATTTCGGGTTAAGCTCTTGGGCTGCAGTGTGTACAACAGCAATGGAAAATCCTGATTCAGAATAATCATTTTTTTAATGGCATTTAATATTTTCGTTGTTATTTTATGTATCTACAATCAAACGCTATAAATAAGGTTGAAATGTCTTCTAGCATAGTTGCTTTTTGATGTCATACCTGTTGATCCTGCCAGAAAAAGTTTGGAATTGTACGAGTACACATCTGGTCATTGCTAGAATCAACCTGCCCCCTCTTTTCCCACTGCTATCTCCTTCCAAACTCCTACACAGGCGCTGGTATTGCACTGCTCAATGCAAATGTATTGCTGTACTTTATTAATTCCTTTTTTTTTTCTTTTTGCTACATAAAGCTTTCAATGGGCAAGCAATTTATTTTTTATCTTATGCCAAATCCCTGTGTTGGGGTAGCAAAGCGGTAACACTATATGGTTAGCAAGCAAAACATTTTGTATTCATTTTTATGGCACTGAATTAGTAACTGATATTATATGGGTGAATATTTGAATGAAAGACTGATACACAACAAATGAATTGGAAGCACATCAACAATTTTTTATATGGTTTTGCCCAAGATGTATTTTGTGAGCATAAAGTCGCATACACACGTGCAAATATTGTCGTTGAAAAGGATCTTTCACGATTCTTTCCAACGACAAAGGTGCACGATGCATGAACGAGCTCTGTACATACATCACCATTCTGCTCTAAGGAGAGGGGAGGGGAGAACGACGTAGTGGCACCCCGCTGCTCGCTCGCCCACTTCCCTTGCATTAGGTTGGTTCGTCATTCATCGTTCATGGATCCGCCAGGACGGTAATTCGGAAGATGGATCACGGGCGTTGCACACACGCCAGATTCTCGGCCGATTTTGGCCCTGAGCCATTGAACGTGTTTACATAGCTTAAGGCTGAGTACACACGTGCAATAATTGTCATTGGAAAGGATCTTTCACAATCCTTTCTAATGACAAAAGACTGAACGATGCGTTGTACATTCATCACCATTTGGCTGCATTGAGAGGGGAGAATGACATAGCAGCTCCCCACTGTGCTCTCTCCCCTTCACTTCCATTACGATCGTTTGTTCTTACCTCGAGCAGCTCTAAAAAGAGATGGCCATCTCTGCTCAATTTCAGGCTGGGTGCACAAGGAAAAAAGCATCAAATGCAGAATGCATAAAAACTGATTTTATTCAGTTTCTTGTATCCTAATAAAACTAACGCGTTTCAGGGATTCAGAGGGTCCCGCTTATTCAAGGCCTGGTACTGTTGGACAAAGCTTGTACAACTAATAAAAATACTGGGGTCCTGAAGGATTGGAAATGACAGTTGGGCATTCCTATAGGAAGTGAAGTGCCACTCACTTCTCCTCCACTTAAGTGCATTTATTTACATACAACTTGTGCATTTGCATACTGCAACCCAATAATAATGTGTATCACTGTAAGGTGCATTAGCATGTGTGTTACTGCAACCTATTCATAATGCATAGTACAGCACCATGCTAGTGCTCATGCTGTGTTGGGCATTAACATACGCCTATTGAAAAGGTGTGTTTAGTCTTTGATGTAAGATATGGCAATGGTTGGCATTTGCAGTGAAGCTGTTCCTTTACTTTCCATTAACATAGGATAGGTGTGATTTAAATGTGGCCTGCACTTTGCTCATAAAAAACTTTTCATTTGGAGCGAGATGGAAGTGTGAATTTTGGTGTGAAAAGTGTTTTGTTCAAAAATGAAATTTTGGCCCTGATTTTAATTAAAGCTCTCAAGGCTGCAGAGGATACACTTTGATCAGTGAAGCTGGGTGATCCAGCAAACCTGAAATGGATCTGGTCCAGGATTGAAAACATTTGCTAACAAATAGTAAATTACTTTTAGGAAATCCATTCCAGGTTTGTTGGATCACTAAGCTTCACTGATGGAAAGTGTATCTCTAGGCTTGGAGAGCGTTAATAAATCCTTTGCGTCATGCGTCTTTATTTCATAGCCCTTGGTAGTGATTTTTTAGAAGGTTGCAAGAAAAAGTTTGGATGCAGATCATTGGTATGATGGTGAAGTCTCATGTTCTGTGGAAGTCATAGTCTTTCTTTACACACAGGCTATGCTTGGGGGAAGGGACGGCCAGTTAATCAGTTACAGGCTTTGTCTCCTGGTCTTCATGCCTCTTGGAACAGTTTAATTGAAACCTCTTGTAGCCAAATCCTTTTGTTGAGACTAAACTTAAAATCATCCCCCACTTCACTCCCAGGCAGCCTGCTCTTAGGCAGGATACTTCCTTTGTAAAGTTTGTAGCAGGCTGCTTCTATTTAATGTGCTTTGTTCCTAACGTTGCCTTTTGCAAAAAGAAAAGTGCAAAAGATGTAAAATATAGGTTTGTATTTGATACTATTGGTGGCACACGCAACAAATGTGAAGTTCTTCTGCAGAACACAAAAGTTTGATTAAAAATTTGTATATTGGGCATTTTATTTTATTTTCTTTCAAGAGGGATTTAAAAATTGGCTAATGTGCAAAGAAAATGCTTGTGTAAATGCAGATTATTAATGCACTCAGCAGCGAGCAACGCGGTTATCACGCAGGAAAGTTAAAAGTGAGATTTGGACTGACTAAAGAGGTGTAATTAGATTGTAAGCTCTTCGGGGCAGGGTCCTCTCCTCCTGTGTCACTGTCAGTTATTTGCAACCCCTATTTAATGTACAGCGCTGTGTAATATGTTGGCGCTATATAAATACTGTTTAATAATAATATTATTAAATACTCACCTTTCTTCCATGAATCCATTGCCCTTTTTTTTTTGCCTGGTCTTTCTAGTCTGCATATCTTTAAAGGCTGGCATGGGATCATACGATTCTTGCAGATATACATGGAAGTTAAAGCAAAACTCAACCCCACTTTACTCATCTGTCCCCATTTTGTCACTGTGTACCATTATCATCTTCCTTCTCCCTATTTAGGATCTTCACCCACATTGATTGGCTGGAGTGGCGTAACTCCTGCGCAGGCGCACGGGAGATTATTTGGCCCCAGCAAGCGCAAGGATAGTTCCATGAAGCAATCGCGCAGATCTGAGTTCTTATTGCAGAAGGGATCTTGGCTGTATTTTTCCGCAATAAAACCCACTCTAATCACAAATGTTTAAAGCGGAACCTTAGTTCCGCTTTAATTCATCTTTTCACCAAGGCATGCTTGGAATGCACATGTGTAACATTTAAAGGAGCTTGCCAGCAGATGAGATTTTATTGCAGAAAAGATTAAATATGTCTCCTATGTAATTAAAAACCTGTTGCTTGCAAACCTGAACCATTTATAACCAACCACAGATATCTTTTGTTTTTTTACTAGTTGTGAAACCATTACCAGGTAATAAGCGTACAATGTATTTATAGTTGGCAGAAAAGTTCACATGAATTGGTAATTCTCAATGAAGCTTCCACCCTCTAATGGAACGGTGAATTGCTTGGGGTTTTTTTGTGCTGCTTAAATGATTATTATTATTAAACTGGATTTATATAGCACCAACATATTACGCAGCGCTGTTCATTAAATAGGGGTTGCAAATGACTGACTGATACAAACAGTGACACAGAAGGAAGAGAGGACCCTGCCCAAAAGAGCTTACAATCTAGGTGGTGGGGGAAGTATCACACAATAGGAGGGGGGATATGGAATAGTGGGTGAGGGATAAGAGACAGAAGGTGGGTAGGCAAGTTTGAAAAGAGGTTTTAAGAGCTCTTTTAAATGAGCAGAAAGTAGGAGTAAAGCTACGTACACACGTCAGATTTTTATCGCCCGATAATCGGCATTGGCCAATTATCGGGCGAAAATCTGCCGTGTGTACAGTCGGTGTCGTCCATCGTCCGGACGACCGACCTGCCGGATCCACGGACGAT
>NW_027318468.1:0-6015 GCF_032062135.1 Pyxicephalus adspersus
ACACAAAGGGAACATAAATCACCCATGTAGTATTGCAGTTTACATAATGTTTGGAATTAAAATCTGATGTTTTGAGGATAATTCTTTGGAATGTTTTTAGCCATGTACTGACTTTGTTAGAACCCCCACCACAGTGCCCTTTTAAGATGGAAAGTGGATATTTCTCTGTTGTTGAAATTATTTTGAACAAGTTTATTTTGAAGAAATTATGCTTTTCTATTCCTGATAGTCAGGACTTCATCAATATATTTACAAATATTTTTTTCTCAAGTATGTGCCAATACTTGCTTAGGATTGACTCTAATTGCATTGATTGTTTAGTAACTAGTTTATAAGGCAGTTGATTAACATTCTAATGGTTGTAAAGGTTGTGAACCTTGCTGAACAGTGATAAAATCTCTGCATATACTTGCCTTAGGCATATAGAGGTTAGTGAGTGTAAACATAGGCAACACAGCATGTGCAGAAAAAAATATATTGAAATGAACATGTATACTTGAATATAATCTGATCTGAATATAGCTATGTTATTGGCCGTGAGGAACCACCCTGACATCACGACATAGAGGTAGGAGGTCACCACCAGAAATTGTGCCTCTTTGTAGATGTTTTGCTGTGTCTTTCCAATCCTCTGGCATCCATCCTCCACCACCTCCAAAAAGTTTCCGACCTACATTTCCCCACCATGAGAAAACTGTGTCGGCAATTCAGGCGTCCTTCCTCTTCAAGTGTGAGGAGTCCCACCTGCAGTACCTGAGTGTATATGGTATATATATAGCCCACCTATAACACTGTATTCTACCAACATTCCAGAACTGGTGCGACACCTGCCCACGCAATTGGAATCTTGGAAGAGATACCTAATCTCATGGCTGGGATGCATCGCCTCAATTAAAATGATGTGGTTACCACAGCTTCTATACCCCATGCAGGTGCTACCAATCAAAGTTCCCTCACACACTTCAATCGCTACAACAAACGATGCTGTCTTTAATCTGGAGTATGCAGAGGCCACGCTTCCCCAAGCAGACTCTTTCCAGCAGTGGAGTCGGGGATCTATCTATACCTCACCTTGGCTCCCATTGTAGTGCTGCTCAGATAGCTCCACTGACCACTTACTATGTGACTATGTGTCACAACCCCAGTGTCAGTGGAAGACCTACTGTGGATTCCCCTTCTAAGCGGAAACATATACCCAACCCCATTCTTAAGCACTCCCTCCATATTTGGGACTCCGTGAAGCATTCAGGTGGTCCCCTTTTCCCTATCATTGGCAATCTGATGTTTTGACTTGGGCTGGAGAACCCATGGAGGATTCACTGGTGGGTGGAACACTTCCCTAGCCCCTTTAGGATACTACACTTCACAATGCTCAGGGAGAATCATAAATCATCAGAAATGTTCTGCTTTCTACAAATCAAACACTTTATCCAATCCAGAATGGGATTGACCTTTTTCAAATGTAAATGCGCAAGAGATCCCCAAGTCAATGGGGTGATCTCTTCCCCATAGAACACCCAGGTGCAGAGCCACACCCTAACACCTCCCCCCATGTGGGCCGCTGGGTGGGTGACCGTGGCCCTGTAACAGGTGGAGTGGGAGCAGATATTTAACACACTGGCGCACTGCAGCATTAATGCTTCCGCTGTGAAAGCTAATTATAAACTGTTAATGCGATAGTAGATGGTGCCGATGCTCCTTGCAAAGATTACATCCACCCAATCCAAACACATTTTTCAGAGGCTGCATGGCAGTGGGTACACCATATGTGGGAATGTCCCAAAATAGGAAAGGTACTGGACACACATCCACCAGCTAGTGTACACCCTAGTGGGAAGCTCTTTTCTCAAACCATCTGTCTGCAGCAACACAATTCATACTACTTACTTTCCTGTTCACGTTTGATAAAATGGTACTAGTGAAGGCCTGGTGGTCATCCACCCCCACGGTGGTACATGGTAAATTGGTTCCTCACCAGTGAGAACATTTGGTCTATACTTACAGACTCCTTGGCCAAAATCCAGTTAGTTTGGACCCCCTGGATTGACTATTAATGCCCATGGAATAGCACCGCTGGTTTATCACATTATGACCCCCCCCCACACTTAGCCCCATCTTGAACCTTCAGAAATGCATTGTTGGATGGCTGAAGACCTGTTCCCTCCCCCCATCACCCCCTTCTCTATCTTCTCTTCTTCTTTCTCCTTTCCTGATACCCCTGAGGAGTTTTCAGGGTCTCTAAATATTGTAACCATTGAATTTACAACAAAGGTAGCGGAGTTTACTCTCCCACTGTTCAGGTGAGTGTAAGATGGCCGCTCCTAAAAGGGGGTGATCCCCTTGAACTCTTACACTACCAGTAAACGCAGGTCATGCATTTTTCCGCCCCTCTGGTCCCAACTAATGGCTGCTTACAGCCTACCTATTGACATGCTGTAGTCACCAATTGACTTGGACATTTCACGAATATATAGCCCCTTCAGATTCAAAGCACAAAAGTTGTTGGAGTATTGTACAAACAAGTTGCATTGTAATATATCTTTTATTCCCTTTTTTTCTTATCCTTTATTTTTGCTTCTTGTTTTTACTGTTCCCATTGAATTGTTCATTTTTCTTTGTAATACCTAAAAAATATAATTGAAACTTTATTGACCTGAAGGAAAAGTACTTTGATTCCATTATAAACCTAGGTCACATTTAAAATAGTAATCCATAGAAAAGCCAGTAAAATGAATGTGTGTATTTTTTTAGATAGAATATATATATAGAAATATATAAATAATTTGTAGGCTCAACATGTTTTGTAAGTTTTTTTTGTACTTTTGAGATGGTTATAATGGGTCATTTGCTCTTAAATCATCTTTTGTGCATTATTGCTGAAAAGTACTGTGTTCTCATGTAAACAGTTTTTTGTTTTACAGCTCTGATCTGTTAAACAAGAGACAAAAGCAGCTCCAAGACATGACACTAGGTGTCACCCAAGTATAACCCCATCCCACTCCTGCCAGTCATTGGATTTTTGTTATTTCAGTGATGTAGGACAGTGGTCAGCAACAATTTGGTTGTCACAGGCCACAAATTTCATGGACTTCGGACCGCACATGCGCGGGGAGCCATGTTTCACTCAAAGGGGAACAAACTTCCCCCAGAGTGATGTCATGATGCCAAAACCTGCCCACTCTCCCACTGCAGGTCTCAGCCTGTCTCTGGACACAACCCGCCCACCGCTCTGAGCCTGCAATGCATTCCAAAAACATGGTCCGCGGCTCTGGTCGGTGCGCCCCCCCAGCAGGGTCCTTCTGCTGATCCTGCTGGGGGGCACACCGGCCAGAGCTGCGGACCACAAAAATATATTCTCATGCACCACACCGGTTGGCGACCGCTGATGTAGGACCAGCATTGCATTGTGGGTATTACTGTGTCAGGGTTTGAAAAGAAAATGGAAGGTATTGTTTAAATGCTTAGGGCACAGAAACCTGTATGCCAGCTAAGAATAGCCCATCCTGCTAGTAGCATGCCTTAGAAAGGTCGTTATCTTTTCTTCAGCTATGCTTTGTTAATGTCACAAGGCACAACTCAGCCCTGACACCGGAGGTTCACCTATGAGCAATGGATTGTTAAAAACTTGAATTTCAAGGGTCTGGTGTTGCTATTTATGTGCATTTTGACATCATGTCAAAATCAAGATGCTTTCTAAGGCCCTCGTAAAATGTGGAATTTAGCAATAGATTTAAATCAATGACTCCATTGTATAGAAAATAATCCACAAATGTTGTAGATTTCAGTGCTGGTTGGTCATGATTTATGTACATAATTTTGTGTGTGCATCCCCAGTCAAAACATAGCTTTTGTTGGGTGTGAGTTCATGTATGCTCATTAGTGAATGCCTAAGCAAATCCTGGTATAGGGTAATACATGGTCATCTGTTCATGTGCGCAGGCATGTGTCACCATACATTAATCTGTTCTTTAAGACCTGTATATGTTTTTAGGCTACCCCATAAAGAAAACAGATGCTGACAGTTTCTAACAGCTCAAAATTTGTGCTCAAAATTCTGACAACTGAAGGTTGACCAGTTCCTGACTCATCTTGTTCAAAGCTGACCTCTTTATGAAAATAGTGGTTGTGATTCTGATCCTGGAAAATAATAATGGTGATTCATGTCAACCGGTTTGCAGATATGCAGGGTCAGAACACTTCTGCATACATATTCCTGGTTAGGAATTTAAAAACCATGAAAGTCACAAAACATTTTTTTTAGAATGCAAAAAAAATGCCATCCTCTGTATACCTCTAATTGCAGTTGTGCTTTTTTTTGGAACTGGAGTCTGTTTTATTCTATAAAATTTTAATCTCCTTTTACCATTTTAACAGAAATGTGTTGTTTGTAATGTACAAACAATGCATTGTAAAACATTGCAGTTAAAAACCATCCATTTACAGTCCTGTAAAACACTAGGTGCTCAGGAGCAGTATCAGCCTGCTAGGCTTTTTCAGGTGTTTGCAAATGCCTGTGCAGCAAACAAGTTGCATTGTAATATATCTTTTATTCCCTTTTTTTCTTATCCTTTATTTTTGCTTCTTGTTTTTACTGTTCCCATTGAATTGTTCATTTTTCTTTGTAATACCTAAAAAATATAATTGAAACTTTATTGACCTGAAGGAAAAGTACTTTGATTCCATTATAAACCTAGGTCACATTTAAAATAGTAATCCATAGAAAAGCCAGTAAAATGAATGTGTGTATTTTTTTAGATAGAATATATATATAGAAATATATAAATAATTTGTAGGCTCAACATGTTTTGTAAGTTTTTTTTGTACTTTTGAGATGGTTATAATGGGTCATTTGCTCTTAAATCATCTTTTGTGCATTATTGCTGAAAAGTACTGTGTTCTCATGTAAACAGTTTTTTGTTTTACAGCTCTGATCTGTTAAACAAGAGACAAAAGCAGCTCCAAGACATGACACTAGGTGTCACCCAAGTATAACCCCATCCCACTCCTGCCAGTCATTGGATTTTTGTTATTTCAGTGATGTAGGACAGTGGTCAGCAACAATTTGGTTGTCACAGGCCACAAATTTCATGGACTTCGGACCGCACATGCGCGGGGAGCCATGTTTCACTCAAAGGGGAACAAACTTCCCCCAGAGTGATGTCATGATGCCAAAACCTGCCCACTCTCCCACTGCAGGTCTCAGCCTGTCTCTGGACACAACCCGCCCACCGCTCTGAGCCTGCAATGCATTCCAAAAACATGGTCCGCGGCTCTGGTCGGTGCGCCCCCCCAGCAGGGTCCTTCTGCTGATCCTGCTGGGGGGCACACCGGCCAGAGCTGCGGACCACAAAAATATATTCTCATGCACCACACCGGTTGGCGACCGCTGATGTAGGACCAGCATTGCATTGTGGGTATTACTGTGTCAGGGTTTGAAAAGAAAATGGAAGGTATTGTTTAAATGCTTAGGGCACAGAAACCTGTATGCCAGCTAAGAATAGCCCATCCTGCTAGTAGCATGCCTTAGAAAGGTTGTTATCTTTTCTTCAGCTATGCTTTGTTAATGTCACAAGGCACAACTCAGCCCTGACACCGGAGGTTCACCTATGAGCAATGGATTGTTAAAAACTTGAATTTCAAGGGTCTGGTGTTGCTATTTATGTGCATTTTGACATCATGTCAAAATCAAGATGCTTTCTAAGGCCCTCGTAAAATGTGGAATTTAGCAATAGATTTAAATCAATGACTCCATTGTATAGAAAATAATCCACAAATGTTGTAGATTTCAGTGCTGGTTGGTCATGATTTATGTACATAATTTTGTGTGTGCATCCCCAGTCAAAACATAGCTTTTGTTGGGTGTGAGTTCATGTATGCTCATTAGTGAATGCCTAAGCAAATCCTGGTATAGGGTAATACATGGTCATCTGTTCATGTGCGCAGGCATGTGTCACCATACATTAATCTGTTCTTTAAGACCTGTATATGTTTTTAGGCTACGCCATAAAGAAAACA
>NW_027318469.1:0-2847 GCF_032062135.1 Pyxicephalus adspersus
GGGGGGGGATGATGATGAGTTCTGTTTTATCCAGGGTGGATAAAATCTGAAAAAAGCCCTAATACATTTTGAGAATAGTCTGATGAGAAAAAAATGTATTGCATCATATCTCTTATTTACACTAAATACCAACTTTATTACTCTTATTCAAAAGTAAACATGGAACCAAAAAAATATAGTCAAGACAATATTATAACATATGTCAGGGATGCTTGTTGTTTCCAATTCTTTTAAATTCAGCTTTAGATGCCCTATTGAGACTTTTGGAAACATTTGCAGATTTTGAAGGAACAGTTATTGGTAACGGAAGAATCAAAATTACTGCATTTGCAGATGATTTGATGCTTTACATCTTCAAATCTAAAAATAGTTTGCCAGTAATTTTTCACCTCCCAATGGAATATGGCTCTATCTCTGGGTATTCTATCAATTGGGAGAAATCCAAGGCCCTGTACTTGACGAAATGCATTGCCCCAAATAAACTCATCATAACTCATTTATATGGTGTATGGTATATAAGATAAACTACAATATTTGGGTGTTCAGATTCCCAAGAATCCCTCCAAGTTACTTTGCCTCAATATCCTTCTATTGTGGAGTTATGTAAAAGATCAACTGTACAAATGGTCAACGGTTTATGGTTAAAACTCTTTTGTATGGGCAGAATTAGCCTTATGAAAATTATTATTTTCCCCAAAATCTTATAAACTATATAGATGCTATCCATATCATTGAAGAAGGGAGAATTGCAAGAGCTATATGAAATCACTAGATCTTTTATTTGGGTGGGCAAACAGGCAACACTTTCTGTCTGTATATATTAACAACCTGTGAAAAACGGAGACCTTAATTTTATGGATATGGAACTCTAGAGTTGGGCAGCAATAAATAGATTTAATAAACACTGGATACAGGGATCCATTTGTTACACCAGCTGTACTTTAGACCAGCAAATGTTACCTGACTTGAACCTCATGTACATGTTGCATGTGCATAAGGAATTATTACCCCCAGAGATCCTCAATGGCAAAAGTTGCAACATCAGCAGCTGGCCAATACGTGTTCAGGCACTGGATGTTCAGAGTTTTGGATGTTTTTATTTTTTTTATTTTTTTGCAATGAATAGGAAGTTAGAATCCAGCAAACCTGGTATGGATTTCTTAAAAGTCAGTTACTACTTGTTAACAAATGTCTTCAATCATGGACCTGATCCGTTTCAAGTATACTGGATCACCAAGCTTTACTGATCCATTTACTCTTTCCAGCCTTGGAGAGCTTTCATAAATCAGGCCCAATGATGGAGATAGTGTTAAGGTCCTGCTCAATTAGCTGCTAACAGATGAATCTCTTTCAATAAAGGCAATGCAGGCTACTTGTGTGTAAAGCAAAAGGAGAGAGGTAGGGGAGGAAAATTTAGCAGCAATGGGACAGAGAGCAGAATAATCCAAGTGCCTTAAATGAAATTGGGTGGTGGATATTCATTAGTAATCATGCATGTGAAGCCCACAATGCAAATGTTGCTTTGTTCAAGTCCTGTTTAAACATGTTGCAAATAACTTTCGACAGAAGATGAGTTGCCTAAGAACACACAGATGGTCCTCTGAGCAAGGGCTGTGGTTTTTTTTTGTTTACCTCTGGTTACAAGTTGTAAAGGGCTGATGTGGCTGCTAGCAAATGGCTGCTGCAATGCGTCACTACTCCTTTCTCCTTTTTATCCTCCCCTTGACTGTTGCTGCTGCATGCCTTCAACCCTGTGGAATCATGAGGATCATCATCTAAAACCTTCTTATGAGTGGACTTAAGCGCTAAGAGGTGGTACCTCCGTTTCCGTAAGCCTCTGGATCCCTTTTTTTGACATGGTGTAAGGGCGGCTGGCCACACATAATGACATCCTACTTTTCTTTTATCTTGGCAGTCCTCCTGAATCTGTTAAAAAAAATTAAGGATTAGGCATCAGTACACAATGTGCCTTCATTGACGCTCTTACTGCTTGCGATAACCTCTTTCAACAGCCAAGATGGAAAGCCTAGGAAAGCTTGTTGTGAACTGCTTCAGATAGTGCCCCTGATTTATCAATAAAATCCGCGCTCGCTGGAAGCGCGAAAGTACGCGCGGCCATCGATCGCGGTTTACCGCGGTCCGGACTCGAGTGTGTTAATAAATAAATGTTAATAAATGTAACATTTATTGTTACATTTGTTGCACTGTTTGTATACTTTGCTACAACACTGCAAACTAATTGAGATCAAGCTGTATATATACTAGTAAGCACTTCAGCTCCTTCTCAGGGCCCAACGCCTCCTCCTCATGCTGTAACTGATGCCGCCTGCACAGTTTCCAACTCTGGATGCCAGTTACCAAAGCGGTGCCCGCTCTTGTCTAATGGCCTTGTCTAATGGCCTGTTTTTTTGCCAGGAATGTCTGCATATCACTTCCGTCATAAGGAGGGCGAAAGTAACACATGGGTATTTTGCTCTCCCCACCATCTTAAGACACCTACGACCACATCAGCCTGAAAGCGCCCTATCTCTTCTAATCTCGGAAGCTAATTAAGGTTGAACCTGGTTAATACTTGGATGGGAGACCTCCTGGGAACACCAGGTGCTGTAGGCTAGATAACACTATGATTAATGTGTTTTCTTTCCCTCACTTATGTGAGAGTATGGGCGGAACTGACATATCCCAGTTCCTATGCAATGTGTCACTTCCGCCCTTATAGTTACGATATTCCTCCAGTGAAGGGCACTTTCTCTCTCTTTTGTTTCCAGCTTTATTTAATACCCCTGACATGCGCATCAGGTGCACCTTGTTAAATAATCAATTCATCATTGTTTTTTCCATTATAAG
>NW_027318469.1:3068-6015 GCF_032062135.1 Pyxicephalus adspersus
CTTATGTTTTTTAATCTCCTTTTCTATGTTTGATAACTGACCTCTATTTTTAATTGTTTTGGGGGATCTAGAGGAGACCAACACAAATACAACACTAACATCTGCTTTTTACTGGTCTCTTTCTTACCATATCTGTAAGTTTTTTTTTTTTTTTTTTTTAAGTGGATTGTGCTTCTCCCTTCTAAAATCTGTCTCAATGTAGAACACTCGCATGGATCATGTAGTTGAGCTGCGCTTTTTTTAGCAGCACTAACTAAGAATTGCCCTCAATCTGCACCATTGGTAAGCTTGCAATAAGATATATATTTTTTCAGTCATTTTTCCATTACTCCCACATTTATTTTCAGTAATATCCCTACCTTTTAAATTTTGTTGGGTTTATTATTATTATTTAGGTATAATTCTTCCCTCTTGACCTTTTGAGTATCATCAATTTATACTCTTCCCAGCTCTTGCTAATGCATACTTAACTTGTAAGTGTCAATCCTGTTTTCGTCCTTTTTGTCTTGTTTTCATACCTCTTAATGGTCATTTTTACAAGTTGTTGAAGAATTTTAATTTCCTTGACAGATTACCTGAGGCAGTTCCTTTTTTTTTCTTACCACTGTATCTGCTAACACCGAAGGTGGTGTCCTAGATGTAAGTACTACATTTAAATGTGTTATTTATAATCCTTTCCTCTTTTCCTTTATTCATTTCGGATTCCAAGAATACTATTTGTGTATTATCAGTTGCACTGGGAAATCTATGCTTCTTATGTCCCTATGGTGCTATTTATATCAATTATCCTTTTGTACGCCTATAATAAATAATGTATGAAGAAGTGCATTTATTATGCATATTACTTTTATGTACTGTTTAATGTACTGTTAGTAATCAGTGTTGAAGCATGTATTTTCAACTATCATGGGACTCTAATGTATTGCTGTATTGTCTTTTATAGTCCCAAGAGTTGGTGTTTGTAAAAAATCCCCTGATGAAGCCCTTTGTGGGCGAAATACGTCGGGACTTAAATCACACCACAACATCTCCTCTCCTTAAATTTATCAACGAGTGGGCTCTTTAAATAACAAACAACCACTAAGTACTTTTTTATGTATGGGAATCATGTAACTACGTTATTGTTGACCCTTTTAATTGATCTCTTGAATTTAATAAAGTGTATTTTTATCCTAAATTAGTTAAGGTATTACATTGGTGCCTAAAAAGAGCCTTCTTTCTTCTTAGTCTTAGTAGAAGTATAGATCCTTCCTCACCCTGAGACACCATATCACACACCATACTTGTGCATTAATCATGGTCTGAAAATAAGAACATGCTTGTCTCCGTGAAGCATGAACATATATTCACTTTCCCATCTTTAATTAAATTGTCTCTCTTCTGCATCAACTTTTCTCTTGTTGGACATTTTGGTAGCGGTTGCTTTTTTGTTCATAGCAGCTTTTTTTGAGGTAGGTGTACCTGACCTATCCAGGCCAGTCTATGTGAGGGGAATGGAGCCACTGACTGTGCTTAGGTGGGGGCCTGTGTCTCTGGAGACATTGCTAATGTAGCATCCCACTGGGATTCCATACCTGGGACAGCAGCAGCATACTACTGGCAGCAGGATCTGGACTCTGGCACAGTGATGCTTAGTGTTGGGTCTCTGCAGGAGTGTGTACAAGTAACTAGGGTCCTTCTGCCTGTAGTGGTCAGGCACTTGGGTGGATTGCCCTGTTATTATCTAGTTTACTGGGACGGGGTCCTTCTGCCTGCAAATTTTAGGTGCATGGATGCAGCACAGTTACCACGGGCCACATAAAACTACCATATGTGCCAGAACTGCAGGCCTTGTGTTTGATACCTGAGGTATAGATGATGTACCCCAATGTCTGGCAATGGTCCTATGACCTGCTACAATAAAATGATGTAGGAGTCCTCTTTTAATGGTTTTATATATAAACTGGGTATATTAGCTAATATAGGGTGCGTGTAAATATCTGTGTTTATAAGCCTGTTACAGAATTTAAAAATCTTGCTCCAAAAAGACTTAGTTGGTTGTAAGGGACTCTAGATATGGAGCATAGAACCATGCATGTGACCACACCTGCAGCAGTTTGGGGAATAGGCAAGTTAAATCTATGGATGTCCATCGGGCACCATACCATCTGCTAGGAATATTGTAGCTTCATTCTTGGTCTCTTGCTCCTAAAGGAAACCCCAAATTCTTTCTCCCATTTTCTAATAAAGTATAAATGACCTGGTATGAACTCCCCCAATACAATACCAGAACCAAGAACTTCTGGGAAAATTTAAATCTTTTAGTGGTGATAACACTGTCCTATGAAAAAAATTTGTTTATCTCTGATTAAAAATCTGAAACTGTCAAAGCCTTGAATGCTGGGAAGCTAAAAAAGGGAAATCTTGCCTTCAATGTACTTTTTTTTGGCCCCCAAAAAAATCTGAAAATGAACTACATCTGGCCCGCCCGCATTACCCCCTCAAATCATCATTTTCAATACATGCAATGAATAGACATTATTCCTGTACACCCATCATGTGACACAAAGCCTTGGCAATGATCACATGGTGCCTGACTACCAGAGGCATTGGCCCTGATTCATCAATAAAATCTGCGCTCGCTGGACGCGCGTACGCTCGCGCTTCCAGCGAGCCGATTTCCCGTAGTCCGGAGTCGAGTGCGCTCGTACACTCGCGCCTCACTGCCAGCCGGATTCCTGCCTTGATAGTAATGAGCAATAGGGGTCGCAAATCTGCCAATTAAGGCAATTAGATTTCAGCTGCGTGATTAAGAAGGATCTGTTAAGCTGTCAATGGTGAGATCATAGCAATTAATTAGCGCACACCTGCTCTCTGTTCTGTGCGTATCTACAGTCCATTACAGGTCAATTAGAATCTTTAATGCTTCATCTTCTTTTGGGTAAGTGCTACTTTTTTAGGTTACATT
>NW_027318470.1:0-6015 GCF_032062135.1 Pyxicephalus adspersus
TGGAAGGCAAAGATCCTGTGCATGGTATGTGATAGTTTTTGGCTGGGGGGATTACCTTTGATGGGGTTCCCTCCACTTTATAGTAAAAGGATGGTCATGGCTCCTGGGGCGGTGCTGGAGGGGCTAGGTGCCTAAGGTGGAGTTGTTGGAAAGGTTACCTTCCTGTTGGAGTGGATTTTGCCTTCTGAGACCTGCAGCATGGTTGGTTTGGTTTGTTTTCTGGAAGTTGGAGTTGGTAATTTGTGTGTAATTGTTGTGTATGGTTATGTTTTCAGTAAATGGAGAAAATTGGGGTATTATTTGGGTATATTATTGGGGTGTTTAATTTGGTTAATTATCATTTGTTGGAATTTACTGTTTTAAGCTTTTCAGCATAAATAATTTTTAACCATTTACTAACTGTAACTCAATTTTTTTAATTTACCAATTTAGTGAAAATTGCTTGTCTGTTAAGGGTACAGCACTGTAAGCAAAATATAATAAAATATATCTATAACTTTATATATAAAGTAAATGTTTAAATAGACACATAAAATTGCTTCTTTAGTGATCAAAACAATGCAAATATGATTCACATATTCAAGTAATTTAATTTCATGAAATCTTTTATTCTTCAGCATCTAAATTACAGTCATTGCATATTGCCTTGCATATTGCTCAGTTATATTAAAATCAAAATGCTTGGTTTATGCTTCCATCTTCTTTTGTGTAAATCCATTTGAAGCTTATGCTGGATGTACAAAACAACACAGGTATTAAATCAATGAAGAAATTAAAGCTGCATGTATAAGCAGTGCTGACGCTGCCAACTCTATTAGCAGATACATCTACAATTGCTGCCATTTTAAATGTGAAATAAAAGAATGAGAACATTGTGACTAGGCTCACATAGTCTAACTCATACAGACAAAGAAAATTACTTATTTAATTTACTACAAATTGCACTTCATGTAGTATTGTATTGTTATTGCTGGCAGCATTTCAAGTATAACAAAAAGAGGTAATATTGTACAAAATCGTTGCAAACCTAGATAATTAAAATAACCCTAATAACTTTTGGTTTGGTATTAATCCAAGTCTCAAATCCAACCTTATGTACTTTTTTCAAAGAAGGTTTTTTTTTTTTTTTTTTTACAGCGTACCTGGTATGTGTACATTTAAACAGACTTTGACATTGAAGATATTGGTATATCTGCAGAACAGAGAGCCTTGTAAATTTGCTATTTTAATGAATTGACCCCCCCCCACCCCTTTCCGTTTCCTCCACAGCACCTCTCCATCATTGTCACTCATTCTGGCAAAAGTTCTAGATGGCTTAAATGTTCAGTTTAAATGGCTAAAGTTCAGTTTTGGCATTCCTGCTTAATACACAAATAGTGCAAAGTCACAGGATGATATGACTAGAGGTGACACGGGCAGGAAGCAAAAATAATTTAGAATCTAAAATGTATTTTGGTGGGATTTGTCAGGCTTTGTCATTTTCAATTTTGATTGAAATTTAAACAATCAGTGTTTGGTTTCAAACTACCAAAAGTATAATGGCAAAACATTTATTTTATACAAGAATAAAAAAATATGATTACTTACTAGAGTTGAACTACATTCATAGATAGAAGCTTATATTCCTATACTGGCAGTTTTATGAGCAAACTATGGTGTTTTTAGGCGTTAGCCTTAGGTTCTCTTTTCTCCAAATGCGGCCTCTAAAGGTTAAAGAGCGAAATGAAGTTAAAAAAAAATCCAAGTTGTAATACTATTTCAAAGAACTAGCTCCCTGGCGTTGGTGCATTCCAACCCCAGCAGTCACGTCATCTGTCAGAGAATCACTGTCTTCACAGAGGTCCACCATTGAGCCATCGGTGAAGATAATGCCTTCTATGCATGTAGGGATGACGGGTCCTGAACATCTGAAGTCATCTCAGCAGGACAACTGCACAGGATAAGTATGTGCTGTGCATACTAGCTGATTATGGCAGAAGCTTACCACCCACCAACGAGTTTAGTTCGGCTTTAAGTAAACTTTCCTTTTTTAACATAACTACTGTAGAAGAATACATTAGAATCTTATTGCCTGGAAATGCTCTTTTAACCGCCTTGGTGGTATTCCCAAGTGTGGCTCAGGGTGAATTTTCCATGCCAAAAGCGGAGAAAAAAACTCCTACCTGCTCCCCCTCGATCCAGCAGCGTAGATGTGATGCGTGAAGCATCGGTACGCTGCTTTTAAAACATTAATCACAGTGCTAAAGTTATAAAAAATAAATCTAAATGATAAATAATAAATCCAAAAGTTTATTCTATTATTGTACCCTTGTTTGGACAAATTTAAAAAAAAAACTTTAATTTTTTAATAAAGTTTATTTTATTTATAATTTTATTTATGAAATTATTTATATATATTTATTAAGATATAATTTATGATTTGTGTTTCAAACCCGGGAGTTATTCCTAAGAATTACACGCCTAAAATATTAAACAACAAATTTCAACGCAAAAACAATGTACCGCTTTTGTCATAAAAATACAGACATAATTGAACGCCAGGGGGATAATAGATAGGACTGTCTGTCTGTGTAGCTTTATTTTAAGAAGACATTACCCAAAGACAACCATATGCACACAGTTTAAACATGCAAAGTGCATCACAAGCTCACATATGGAATCATTTAGGAATCTGAACTCTGTAATAAGACCTTGTGCTTCAAGACATCAGTGGTAACCATTGTTGTACATTAGATTTCTAACAATTTCAATATACCATGAAGCAATTTCCAAATGTAAGGTGTATGGCTACTAATTGTATTAAAAACAAAATGGCCACCATGATATTCTATTTTCTATGAGCTCATTATTGCTGAATTAGTTAACATAAATGCATACAACATCCTGGCATATTAATTACATTATTCCCACATCAAAGGCACATATGGCTTTAAAAAATTATACCGATATGCTTTAATAGGTAGGGAAGATGAGACTAATTTATATGAATCTTGATTAATCTAAAAAAGTTAATTGAAAAAGAATTCTCAGAGCTGAGAAATGGATTAAAGGAAATTTTTTACAATGTTGATTTTTTTGTTTAAAGCTGGTCCCAGATACAAAATGGTAAAAGGATATTTATAGACAACCTTTTTTATATCAGGTCAATGCAACACCAGAATTTATTTGGATGACATAATAAACTTGGATGACATGTAAACTTGCATCTGCACAACTATGTAATGTATCTTTATGGCTCCAGCACCTGAAATCAAGAAGGTCAATTACTTATCCAGTGGACAGGATGGAATCTTCTATGCATATTAACATGTATGATAATGTAAGCTTTGATAGCACATGCCAGCACACTGAATATGTGTGTTGTGGTGCATTGTTATTAATTATCACTAAACTGGAGTTTTATTTAGGAGAGACTCTCTAGTTCCTAATTACTAATGGAGTAGACCTTTTTAAAGTAGATTTTCACTTATCTTACTAAATCAAGTAAAGTCACAAATTACCTTTGCAAACAATAACCAATCATCACCAAAGAAAATGTAAAAACAAGATGTTTCCTTGCATTTGATTAGTGACACGCCCTATTTACTAAGCTAAGTGAAAATTACCTAAGTGAGCTAAAGTTGTGCTGACGTTAATCATCCGATCATGCTTGCAAAATCAAATTTGATTTTTGCATATGATTAGGTATTCTTTGACTTGTTTTAGCTCATTCACTGACATTACTGTAAACTCACGTTTAAGGCGAATATGCTATAATCCCTTACTAAATCTAGGTTTATATGTCTCTTCCTTCATAAATGCTTCATTCTGCTTGCTAGCATAAATCATACACTGAGATGAAATTTTGCAGCTTAGTGTACTTTCTCCTGGTGCCAGGATGAAATAACTCCCAATAGCATGCTTAGGAATTAGGTCATCCTAGGCCCGTAAGTCAAGATGTCCAAAGATGCCAACTTCTGAAGAAAACCAGTTGAAGATGTCAACAGTGGCAAAGAAATGTTGGAAAAGTGGTAAACTATGCAGGCTAGATTGGTGCGGCTTTAATTTCCTCTCACCGTCCCCCTTTATCTCTCCCTCTCTTCTCTCTGTTTCTCTTTTTCCTCCTGTCCCCTTCTCTGTTCTTTCCATCTCTTCATTCTCTCTTCTCTCTCTCTCTATAAATCTATAAATATATGCAAAAAGTCTAATAAAGCCTAATGGCACACCTCTCATGCAATAAGAAGCATGTGTTCTAGTGGTAATGGGCCTTAAAACCCACCATAGTTGTCAACTATGAACTGGCTTGCACCAATAATACAGTATACATATTTATTGGCATTCTTGTTGCCTGCACATATCCTACAACAAGACGTGCAGATTTGGGAAGTATCTGATTCTGGAATCTAGTTCAGCTGTCTGACATTGCTTCATGCTGAAGTGCCAGAAGGAACTAAATGCCTCCAATAAAGTCTACAAGGTGAAAACTAAAATGTTTTTGAAGTTTCTTTGATGAAGAACAAAGCAATATTATATCATACAAAAAATCCATCTCCCACTGATCATTCTATGATGCTAATAGAAAATCGGGTAGGGTGTCAGAGTCTGCATGCATCAAACAGAATTGAAAAAAAAACACACGAAGATCTAGAAGCTGCATTCAGCAAACTTTGATCAGTATTTAAAAAAGATTTAGGTGTACTTTTACTAAGCCAGATATTCTCAGCAAACCTCCTAATACATTTGAAAAAAGTTTTGGTAAACTGCAATATCAGTTTTAAAATATTGCATTAGCGTTTATTTTTTGTTCAGACACCAAAATAAATTGTAATGTTTACTATCTCCCTATTCTATAACTCCAATCTGTATGGATTATAACCTCCAGGTGTCCACTGACCCCTTTGCACCCCCTGACCTGACATTGTAACCTTCATAGTTGCTTGTTGTTTTATTCCCTTTTTCTTTCTTTTTCTGTTTAAAAATATAATGCTAGTATTTGTGTTCTAGTATCTTGTTCACGTTGCCAAATTTTTATGTTTTTTGTTTCTTTTTCATTTCTGCTATTATTATTCTAAAGGTTTTTTTATTTCCTTACATGGATATTCAGATTTCTGTCTTATTGTTCATATCAACCTGTGTTTCTTGCTTTTTTTTAGATACCATATATTTACCATCCCTTACCATACCACTAATATGGTTATATATATAATTACGATTACATTTCTTTTGTTGCTTATTTGATTTTGATTCCTCTTCCAAACTTGTTACCATTTTTTCTTTTGTATGTATTTCTAAAAAATCTCAATAGATATAGAATTTAAAAACTGAAGTCACAAAAATAAATATTTGGTCAACCTTTAGTTTTATCATCTTATTTCCACCTTTGATTATAGCAGTTTTTCAGTGTTTCTAAATTTGACAGTACAGTCTAGTAATGAACAGAGCCACATTAATCTATTTGGGTGCATTCTTTTTTATTTGATCAGACTTGACTTGACTTTGGTCAGAACTTGTGATGAGGAGTATTGATGTTATACATCTATGCTAGCACAGAGAGCAAAAAGAGCTTTTTCTAAAAAAAGAAAAAAATGATACCATTTGGGATGAACTGACAAGACTAGAATATTTTTCTCAATGAAAAAAGCAGCACATTTTTTATAGATAATGGGTGATTATAGATGAGTGAACATTTCATTAAACATAGTGGCAAAGTAAAGGTTCTCAGCATACCAGCTCATATTTTAGGTTTTAAGGACTATCTGTAAGGAACTTACCCGCCCTGCGAGCCTGCGGTGTCCCTGGGGTTCCCAGCCACAGAGGGAGACCCCTCAGTAGCAAGCAGCATAACCAAGGCTGCTCCTCTGCTCACAGCTTGTCTGTCTCTGCAGGCGGAGGGATCCTCCCTGGACTAATTACTGATCAGCCAGGCAGCAGCCCTTGCATCCCTTTGAATGTGGTTCCTGCTCCCAGCACTGTGCAAGTGCAAAGTAGTGCACGTCCTAGGGGTACTGTGGGAAGAGGTGCGCGTGTTACCATGCG
>NW_027318471.1:0-6014 GCF_032062135.1 Pyxicephalus adspersus
TATGAGCATGAGTGAAAAGTGTTTCATAGCTATAACTATCAGTGCTACCCATTTCTCTTTTTGTTTTCCCTTGGATGGGGATGCTGAAATCCCATGAAATAATCACAATACAAATTCCTGCTGACCATGGGAGGAATGCTTTGCCATTTATTGTTTCCAGATTTGGAATAACTTCTCGAATGCCAGCAAGCCAAAGCTGGAAATTCCACATGGTAAGGTCTAAGTTAGTTTGGGCAATCGCTGCTGAAATATTTTACTTCCTGACCATCCATTATAATAGAGTCGCAACAGTGCCAACATTGTTATGTCTGCAGGACAGAATTATAGATTGGGCTGTGGGGACAGCATATATTCAAGAGAAAGAAATATATACATCTGCTGTACACATGTGAACTTATACCTGCCAGTGTTCTGTGATAGGAAAGAGATATTTAAAGTGCTCATGGTGGTGTTTTTAAGACTGCTAGGAAGATGTGTGTGCCAATTCAGCGGTGTCAGATAATGCTGCAAAACTTTATACTAATTGTAAAGCAACCAAGCAATGTTTGGGACTGCTTTGAACCGATTTATCGAGGTGACAATGCTTGTATAACAAAATTACAAATGTGTACTAATCCAACATTTATTAAACAAACCCTCACCCCATAGTGTGCCATAATGAAACAGGATTCAGACTTTCAGAGTAATGGCAAATCTTCAATTTCTTTTAACGTACTAAGGTGCATTTGTTACCGTGCACCAATATAACCCGAAGACCAGAAGGCATGTAGATTGTACACTTATTATTATTCTTTAATGAGAGCATTGTCAGAATTCTCAGCAGAACAGAGCTGGGGAGAAAGAGGCACAATGGAGGAACTTCCAGGATGAGAAAAATGGAAACTCAGGAAAACTCAAAGGACCTGATTTATTAAAGTTCTCCAAGGCTGGAGAGAATACACTTTCATCAGTGAAGCTGGGTGATCCAGCAAACCTGGAATGGATCCTGCCCAGGATTGAAAACATTTGCTAACAACTAGATAACAAATAGCTTGATTTTAAGAAAATTCATTCCAGGTTTGCTCAATTACTCAGCTTCAATGATGAAAGTCCATTCTCTCCAGCCTTGGAGAACTTTAATAAATCAGGGCCAAAGAAAGAGATGGGGCATTTCATGGCTGTCGGTAAATATTGCATGGGACAATATCATGTTCTGAAAGCTAGTAAAGTAGTTTCTTGTAATAAAAGAGGAATAGTCTGCAGAGATGGAGACATTATCCTGTACAAAGCATTGGTCACACCACATCTGGAATATGCAGTGCAGTTTTGGGCCCCAGTTCACAAAAAGAGTTCCAGAAGTTTAGCTCTGGACACTGCAGGATCAGAGTTGTCCATTCCTAGTGATCAGATTCTCTGCATGATCTGCTGGGCTCAGTGCAGGAAAAACACATACAAGGAATCTCCATGCATGCAAGAGTGCGAGGAATCATTTTAGGGCCATCAGTTATAGTTAGGTCTAAATTAATTTCCTTCCTTGCTTTGACAAATATAGTAAGTGATACTCACTTCATGGGGTTAAGGAGTTTATGCATTTGTTGTAACACATTTATTTTAATTGTTATCCAATTTTCAGGTCGCAAAGAAAATCCTGAAGAAGCAGACCAAATGTCTGCGAAACGCGTCAATATACTGAGACTTATATGTTGTATAAGCTTAATGATGCTTTAATTTTTCAATATCTTAGTAATGTTCTAATAAGTTTTATGGAATACTATACAGAATAAAGTTTGCTGAAGTAAACATGAAATGGTTTATTATGTGGATGCTTTTAAAGTCCCATGTTTTGTTCTAAAGGTAATTATATATATAAATTGAGCTGTAATAGATTACAAAGTATTTCCTATGTACAGTTTTTGGTATTGCAGTTTTTTGACATGACTTGACATGTTATTCACCAGACACAGTGCCATCTTTTATATGAACAGAAATCATAGATTATAATTGTTATTTGGTGTATGTTCACTAAAATTGTTTTTTTCATAAGCATTGTGATATTTTCAGGACCTTATCAAAGCCTCTTTTATTGGAAAACTTTTTCTATATTCACAAACAATTCACTAAGTCATTAACAAAATGAAAGTGTTAGTTTATTTGTTCTGTTAGAATTGGCCAACATTCACCCATTAGGTCAGGGGCTTATGTATAAATCATTGGGAGTTGTGCAAATGGCTCGGATCCAATGTTCCCGAGTTGAGTTGTGAATGTGGCTGATGGGCAAACATAGCTGAACGTGGATATTGGAGGAAGACAAAAGTGCCCAAGCTCGGTTGTTGAAGTTTTTGGTTATCGTTCTTTGAAATTGGGAGAATATTCTTTAAAATTTGACAAGCTCAGTGCTCATTGAAGTCTATGGGAGACCAATTTCTACTATTTCACTTCTTATTTTTCTTAGGATTGAATATTTTTAGGGTAAATGTCCTTAGACTATATTCTCTTAGGATCAAATACCCTAAGAATATTTGCTGAAGTTCAATAAGCATTAACCCAATGTTAAAAACAGCTAACATAAAAACGTTGCCCATCAATGAAGAATATTCATTCAATTTGTATACGAGTTAAGTACATTTGATTTGAGAAAGCTAAGTTTGGGAAAGTTCATCTTTTGTTTGTGTTCTGTTCATCTGAATGCTTAGCTCCAAAACAAATTTTAAAAATACCTTTTATATAAAACACTTTACTAAGAAGGGTTTTGGTATCTCTCTTTGCTCTGGTTGTTGCAAATGATCAAATGTTTTCAGACGATGATTGAATGTTTTTCTTTCAACAATTGATACCCATTTAAACCCATGATAAACCTATCACCAAAATTTTTATTTTGTATAAAAGGATCGATATCCTTTTATATAAAGTAAAAATTTAACATTTTCCCTAAAATCCTCTTGTGACTGTACAGTGGTAAAGACTGAATGGGAGCACAAAGCCTCCTGGGATATGCACGTCACGGATCCCAGGAGACTTCTGGCTGCTTCTTCTGCACATGCCCAATCTCACACATGTGCCATGAGATTATTATTCTTTTTTTCGCTTTTACAGCAGCTAATACCTGATCTCGCACTGGCACAGTGCAACATCGGGTGACGTAGCCAGAAGAAGAAAGAAGAACAAAGAAGATGGTGGCACCCGGCGTTTCCTTCGTGCTCGGGCGGCGTGGAACTGAATTGAGGCCAGGTATGGAGGAATCGAGGACTCTGCAGAAGTAAAATGAGATTTATTTATTTTAAGGACAGTTCTGCTTTAATGTTATGTAGATCAGTTATGCTCGATCCCTCTCCATTATTACGACCACGCTCTACATACACCTAATACATCACAAATTAAAACTGCAGACTGAACTCCTCATTTCCTAATTGGCACCGCTGACTTTTATAACTCCCCCACATCCCCAATTTACTGGCATAAAGCTCCTGCAAGAGTTTCAGCAACTAATATAGATTGCTTTAGGAAAAAGCTGGATGATTTCTAGAAGCACAGAATATAACTGGAGATTGAAGTTCTAAATTAAAGACAACAGAAATGATATTGAGAGTTCCAGAAGTTTAGCTCTGGACACTGCAGGATCAGAGTTGTCCATTCCTAGTGATCAGATTCTCTGCAGGATCTGCTGGGCTCAGTGCAGGAAAAACACATACAAGGAATCTCCATGCATGCAAGAGTGAGAGGAATCATTTTAGGGCCATCAGTTATAGTTAGGTCTAAATTAATTTCCTTCCTTGCTGTGACAAATATAGTAAGTGATACTCACTTCATGGGGTTAAGGAGTTTATGCATTTGTTGTAACACATTTATTTTATTTGTTATCCAATTTTCAGGTCGCAAAGAAAATCCTGAAGAAGCAGACCAAATGTCTGCGAAACGCGTCAGTACTTTGAGACTTATATGTTGTATAAGCTTAATGATGCTTTCATTTTTCAATACCTTAGTAATGTTCTAATAAGTTTTATGGAATACTATACTGAATAAAGTTTGCTGAAGTAAACATGAAATGGTTTATTATGTGGATGATTTTAAAGTCCCATGTTTTGTTCTAAAGGTAATTATTCATATAAATTAAGCTGTAATAGATTACAAAGTATTTCCTATGTACAGTTTTTGGTATTGCAGTTTTTTGTCAAACACAAACACAAATGTAAGACTTGACATGTTATTCACCAGATACAGTGCCATCTTTTATATGAACAGAAATCATAGATTATATTTGTTATTTGGTGTATGTTCACTAAAATAGTTTTTTTGATAAGCATTGTGATATTTTCAGGACCTTATCAAAGCCTCTTTTATTGGAAAACTTTTTGTACTATATTCACAAATAATTCACTAAGTCATTAACAAAATGAAAGTGTTAGTTTATTTGTTCTGTTAGAATTGGCCAACATTCCCCCATTAGGTCAGGGGCTTATGTATAAATCATTGGGAGTTGTGCAAATGGCTTGGATCCAATGTTTCCGAGTTGAGTTGTGAATGTGGCTGATGGGCAAACATAGCCGAACGTGGATATTGGAGGAAGACAAAAGTGCCCAAGCTCGGTTGTTGAAGTTTTTGGTTATCGTTCTTTGAAATTGGGAGAATATTCTTTAAAATTTGACAAGCTCAGTGCTCATTGAAGTCTATGGGAGACCAATTTCTACCATTTCACTTCTTATTTTTCTTAGGATTGAATATTTTTAGGGTAAATGTCCTTAGACTATATTCTCTTAGGATCAAATACCCTAAGAATATTTGCTGAAGTTCAATAAGCATTAACCCAATGTTAAAAACAGCTAACATAAAAACGTTGCCCATCAATGAAGAATATTCATTCAATTTGTATACGAGTTAAGTACATTT
The DNA here is from genome assembly GCF_032062135.1 of Pyxicephalus adspersus. Taxonomy (NCBI): domain Eukaryota; kingdom Metazoa; phylum Chordata; class Amphibia; order Anura; family Pyxicephalidae; genus Pyxicephalus; species Pyxicephalus adspersus. The sequence continues at coordinate 4,864 of NW_027318471.1, forward strand.
GATTTGAGAAAGCTAAGTTTGGGAAAGTTCATCTTTTGTTTGTGTTCTGTTCATCTGAATGCTTAGCTCCAAAACAAATTTTAAAAATACCTTTTATATAAAACACTTTACTAAGAAGGGTTTTGGTATCTCTCTTTGCTCTGGTTGTTGCAAATGATCAAATGTTTTCAGACGATGATTGAATGTTTTTCTTTCAACAATTGATACCCATTTAAACCCATGATAAACCTATCACCAAAATTTTTATTTTGTATAAAAGGATCGATATCCTTTTATATAAAGTAAAAATTTAACATTTTCCCTAAAATCCTCTTGTGACTGTACAGTGGTAAAGACTGAATGGGAGCACAAAGCCTCCTGGGATATGCACGTCACGGATCCCAGGAGACTTCTGGCTGCTTCTTCTGCACATGCCCAATCTCACACATGTGCCATGAGATTATTATTCTTTTTTTCGCTTTTACAGCAGCTAATACCTGATCTCGCACTGGCACAGTGCAACATCGGGTGACGTAGCCAGAAGAAGAAAGAAGAACAAAGAAGATGGTGGCACCCGGCGTTTCCTTCGTGCTCGGGCGGCGTGGAACTGAATTGAGGCCAGGTATGGAGGAATCGAGGACTCTGCAGAAGTAAAATGAGATTTATTTATTTTAAGGACAGTTCTGCTTTAATGTTATGTAGATCAGTTATGCTCGATCCCTCTCCATGATTACGACCACGCTCTACATACACCTAATACATCACAAATTAAAACTGCAGACTGAACTCCTCATTTCCTAATTGGCACCGCTGACTTTTATAACTCCCCCACATCCCCAATTTACTGGCATAAAGCTCCTGCAAGTACTTTTCCCAGGAACACGCTACGTAAGGACGGTTCGAAGGGTTCCAGAAAGAATAACCTGGAAAAAATGAAACATTCTTTCGGCTCCCAAGTGTTTAGATGAAACAATGACACCTCTGGAAAGAAAAAATTGGAAAGAAAGGAAGACAGTGGGGGTTCTGCATTTTTAAATATTACATTCAGTCAACAAATCATCTCATAAATAAATTGTCTTGGTTACAAGAAAACAAAATTATTGATCCCAAAATCCACTGGTACTATGGGGTTTTCTGGGATATCTAGACACACGATTAGCTGGTTTAAAGTA
>NW_027318472.1:0-2500 GCF_032062135.1 Pyxicephalus adspersus
GCATAACTCAGCTTGGATAGAAAGGGGATACTCAGAGCACACCCAACCCTCTTGCAGACCTCTATGTTAAAGGGACAGTGGAGTAGGAAGTGGTCCATGGACTCTTCCACACCTCCACACTCAGGCCTGGGGCACCCACGGTCCCCCACAGCCCGGTACTTCAGATTCCCTCTCACATAGAGTCTTCCATGAAAGGCAAGCCAAGTCAAGTCTCTAAATTTCAGTGGGACCCGTTCCAGATTGAGCATGCGCAACCCACCCACGAGAACCTGACTTGGGCAATCCCTTAAAGCCAGTGGCTCGCAACAGACCGAGTCCAAGACCCTCTTCTCCAGATCTTTCTGAGGCAAGGATCTCACTTCCTCAGCTGTCACACGCCACTGTCTGAGCAACTTCAGGCACTGAGCAACAAAAGCTGGCAGATTGCCATGCCGAACTCTCAAGCTTTTTACCGTCCCACCGTTCACCCAGGCTCCCAGAAAAGGACCAAACCAATCTTGAAAGGATCGTATCCACCCAGGAGGCCTCCCTGTGGGCAAGTTGGAAAAATTAAATTTTATGAAAATCAGGGAGAAAAAAACTGTCGGGTTGATCATACCTAGACCACCCTTCCTCCTGGGCAAATACGTCACACTCCTTTTGACCAGATTCAGCCTGTTTCTCCATAACATCTGAAAGAAACATCTGAAAAGTCTTGTATAGCAAGACGCCGGCAAGATAATGACATAGCTAACATATAACAAGATAGGGACCAGGTAAGTTTTAATAAGGTCAACCCTTTCCCTTAGGGAAAGCCGCCACCCTTTCCAGCTTGCTACCTTTTCCTCGGCATCAGACAGCCTGTTTTCCCAATTTCGCAGGCCATAATCACCTGGGCCAAAATTGATGCCTAATACTTTTATCTCATGACTGGGCACAGGGAAGGTGTCCGGGAGTTCAAAGCCCTTCTCCTCCTCCCCCAACCACAAAACTTTACACTTTTCATGATTGACTAAGGAGCCCGATGCCTCTTCATACTGCCCCACCACGGAGTCCACCACCTGCGCCTCACCGGGCTCCGTGATGATAACAGACACGTCATCAGCATAGGCTACAACCTTCAAGGGAGGCCCGGCCCCAGGACCCAAAGAGACCCCCCGCAAACGCTCCGCCTCCAACCTCCTAACCAAGGGGTCAATGGCGAAAACGTATAACAGGGGACTCAATGGGCAACCCTGACGGACCCCGGAACCCACCTCAAAAGGTTTCCCCACCCAACCATTTCGGCCGCAAGAGACCAGAAGGAAGGGCCACACCGCCACTCCCTTTTGGCAGCATGGATATCTGCCAAGCTAGTTAGCCTGGTCTCTTGCAAAAACAAAATTTCAGCATCAAAACCGCTGAGCAAAAATAAGGCCACTTCGCGAGCCCTTACTGACCTTATGCTGGCGACATTAATGGTCGCCACGCGGAGCGGGTCCTGCCATTAGGGCATTAGAGCCGCCTGTTTCCTTACCTTCTGCCTTCCCCTATCCCCTACAGGAGACCCATCTCTCTTTAGGACCCCTGGCAGTGGGTCATCCTCCATGGAGGACACCGAACCCTCGCTTTCATCAACACCTGACAACGCTTGATACATGTTATCACAAACTAACCTATCAGATTCTTTAATCTGTGGTGCTTCAATAACACGCTGTCTCCGTTTCTTTTTTTTTTTTCCACATTTCCTCCTGGCTTCAAGCCATTCTTTATCTCCCACTATCATACTACTCCCTACTACCTGTTTGGCTACTTCTGCAATAGCCTTGGAGGTAGAGGTGAGACCACCACTCCCTTTTGAGGGATCAGCAGAAACATCCTCCACCCCTCCCGACCTCCCTGGCTGTACATCAGTTGAACAAGGGACTGGGGCATTAGAAGGAATTACCACCGTATGATCATCCTCCCTTACTTGAATAGCCTCTTTTGCTGGCACCGCAACTGATGCTGGGACCCCTGGTCTTGATGTGTCTCCCACTAACTGATTTAGATCATCCGCAACTTCCATTACTTCCACAGCACGCCAGTTTCTAACAGCCCACGGACAATGCGCATAAGAGTGCCCCAATTCTTTGCACAAATTACATCTTATTTTTGTGCATTCTCTAGCTAGGTGGCCTATTCCTTGACATAACGGGCATTTCTTTATTGTTCATCCCACTGCGAAGTGGCCCTTTTCCCCGCATTTGTTACATAGCTTAGGCTGCCCGGGATAAAAAATCACCAGGCGATCTTTCCCCAAAAAAGCCGCTGATGGGATATGCTGAACCACATTACTTATTACTTTCAACCTTATCGTTGCCGTCCATGCTCCTGTCCAAATCCCCCGTTCATCAAGCACTTTTGACAAGGGACTTTGAAGCTCCCCATATTTCTTTAACCAGCATTCCAAATCCCATTGAGGAATTGATTCATTTCTTATTAATATGGTAATTTTTTTAATTACATCTTGCCCAGATACTAGCCTTGGGGAGAAGCCCTC
>NW_027318473.1:0-3003 GCF_032062135.1 Pyxicephalus adspersus
GTTTTGGGTGAATGTGGTTCATTGGTTGTATTCTTTTGTATGTGATGGAGATTCATCTCTTGTGGTTCACTATAGTTCAGTTCTGAAGGTTTATCCTTGCACAAGTCATTCGTGGTCCATGTTGGATTTATAGATGTCTGGGCTATTTTCCTTTTTATCATTACAATTGTTCTGGAAAATTGTTATTGGATTTTTATGGTTGTTTCTTAGTTTTTGTTCTTTTTCCATACACTAAGGTCACTAAATGGTTGAGTTTGATGAGCGCTCTTCCTATGGGAGGTATTTTGGAGTTGTGGACCATTCCTGGTCTTCTGGTGTCCCTCTGTGGCTCATGAACCTTCATATGAAGTTTTAGGTTGGAGTTCTGGCCGAAGGTTTTGTCACATAAAGTGAATCTGAAGGTTTTTCTCCTGAGTGGGATCTTTGATGAACCATTAGAGCGTATATTATAATGGTGGCTGAAACTCTTCTCATCTCGGTGTGTGTCCGCTGAGGGCCCACAAGATTAGATTTCTGGCTAAAGCTTTTATCGCATTCTGAACATTTGTATGGCCGCTCCCCAGTGTGGACCCGGAGGTGGACTATAAGTTTTTATGAAGCCCTTATCACGCATTGGATGGGTAATGGAACGACTCGTCACACTGCTCACATTTACACGGCCGTTATCAATACGTGAGTTCTGTAAGATTGGACCTCTTGGTAAAACCTTTCCCACAAAGCGAGCACTGGAATGGTTTCTCTCCGGTGTGAATCCCGCGGTGTTCATCCAGCTTGGAGAGTTGGTTGAAGCTTTAGCAGCGTAGATTTGTACAGCCGGGCCTCTATGTGCCATTTTCTATGCACCCCCAGCCGGGCCCTCAGCGTGAAGCTCCTTCCACATTCAAGGCATCGTCTCCCCGGTGTGAGTTCTGTGGTGCAGGGAGAGCTCCGACCGGTTGATAATGGTTTCGTTGCAATTATTGCATTTGAAGGCTTTTCCATCAGGAGCAGCAGATTGCGAGGTAACAGTTTTTATTATGTTGGTTTTATTTGGTCACAGATCTGGGAATTTACTGATTTTACAGCCTCACTCCTATTGGTCAGTTTGGTCTCCTGGTATTGGAATGAGAAATGCTGCAGGAAAACCTCATTGGTCTTGTGGTGCGGTGACCCCCTTCATTGTCAGGACATTTAGGATTAATTGTTGTCACTTTGCTGCAACCAATAGGCAGTTTGCTCCTATGGGCTCCTCCATGTCACAGATTACAGATATGCCCCAGTGCGGATCATGCCGCTGCACTGAAAGCCTATGGGGGTCCCATGCCATGTCCCATGCCCTTTAGGTGTCCACCCTGGCAATGCCGGTGTTGACCCCATTTCTCTGCCCCAAACATACTTCTGTGTCAGAATTCTCCCACACTCACCTCTAGAGATTTGGGTCTCCCTTGGCAGCACCAACATCTCATCGGATTCCCCTGGGTTTGGGTTTTAGCTGGGATGACTTCCCGGGTCCCGGGTATACCCACAGGAGATCCCCGGGGTTATTCCCATGAAAATGGGGGATTGTATACTGACTGAACTGCTCATGCACAGAACCAATTACATTGCCAGGGAGAAGAATCTTCCATTGGATTGTCAGGAAATTCCCTGAGACCTCCCCTGGTTCTTCCTCAGACCATCTGCCTGCTCATCCTGCTGGTTCCTCTCTGCCGGTCTCACTGTCTCCGCAGGGGCCAGAGATATAAGAAAGACCGCCCACATCATCATCTGCTCCAATCAGATCCAGCTGGGATCATAATGTGCCAATCACCAGACCGGAGCACTGTCACATGGGGTGCAAGAGACTCCTTGGTGCTGTGTAAACTCCAAAGGGTTAATATAGGGTTCCGTGGTCACTACAGGGATTGGCTGGCCCCTTTCTATGTTATATAAAATGTGAATGCGCTATAATACATTACCCAGTGACAGGACAGCCTCCAAATTGTCGCTTATCACCTCCCAGTAAAGATTTCTCTGCCAGTCCTCCAGATGGCGCCATTCCTCCTCCAGAAAATACATGACACCTCATCAGAGGTAATCGGGACCTGCAAAGCAGAAGTTAACACTGGGAGCATGCTGATAGGATGGCAGGAATCGGTTATGAGTGGCAGCGCATGACGAGTCCCACATTCTGCACTCACACCTCAGGAGTTACAAAGTTACTTTCTCTTTAAATAGGCGTCCTCCAGTTCCAATCAGTGACTTTGCCTAGGCTGAGACGATGTCATCAGTCTGCTGCAGGCAGGAGGAAGAATTTTCTCAGTCTCCTCTCCTTCAGTGATCAGACTGTAACATTGCAACAAGTCACCAGCCATTTGTGACACATAAAGGAAACAAATAATACAAATAATGCATAAAAAGAACATTTTTACCCTGACCTGACTTGGGACAAGTCGATCAGAAAGTCAGAGAAAAGGCAGGAAATATTTGTGGCATCTGATGAGATCCCAACACACACACTTGTCATATTTTAGAGAATTGCAGATAACAATATGAAGGGTTAATACCCATTCCTCACCAACCAATGAGACCCTACTGACAATATTAACCCTTTGTAGGTCTCTGCCTGGACTTCTGGAATGGGCAAAGCCTGGAACCTGCATCATGGTGAGGACTGGCAGACGATGAGGGTGTCCAGCCCAAAATATCGGTCACATAAGCAGGCGGGTTGTACATAGCCTTGGGTGACATCGCCATCCATCTATATTGGATATCTTGCTGCTGCCTGCACAGCCTGTTGGTCACATGACCACTTCCATTCTGCATTACAACTACAAATCCCAGAAGCCTTTGGGGCTGAATCCTGATTGGTTCTGCTTTGTAACACATGCTCCATACACACAGCTGGCCCTGGGATCCCCCACTTTGTATAATGCCATGGTGGAGGATTCTTATTTACTCCTTTTTGTGGTTACAATATTATTATTATCACTGAATCTGGATGGTATTTCTCAGGGTGGGTTTCCCAATGGTGACAATGGTGGC
>NW_027318473.1:4127-6009 GCF_032062135.1 Pyxicephalus adspersus
AATCTTCCAATCCAAGGATGATCCCCCGGAGAAAGGATGATATTCAGGGTTGTATAGAGAAGCAGCGCCGAGGGTGAAAGTCTCAGTGGGTGAAACGTGTTGTGTGTATAATTCATACATCGACACGTTTTGTCATTTCTGATATATTGGTATTTTGGTATTATTATGATTGGTATATTTGTTAAAGTTGTTTGGATTTCTATGGCCAGGTAGTGCTGCAGGTAGAATAATAATGAGAATATCATATCGGTGTGAGGGATTAGTGGGTGGAAAAAAATCAAATAAATTGGTCAGTTGAGCAGAAAATTGGCATCAGATCTGCTTGTGTGTAGAAGCTTTAGGATTTATGTTTATATTGGAGAAATTAAAGTTCTTTTCTACCTCCCAGAGGTCTCCCTGCACCCCCCCTCGTCTGTATGTCATCCGCACGTAATGGGGGATCAATCTACAGATCAGTCCAATCCCCCGCATCCAATCAGGGCCCAATTACAGTACTAATTGCTATTGCAATTGCTTGAGGTGCCATCATTGGCTGCACTGAGACTCTCCACCAATGTGCTGACACAATTCTGCGTGCAGGTACAGGGATGTAGGGGTGTGGGAATGTAGGGGTGCCGGGGTACAGGGATGTAGGGGGGATGAATAATGAGACAGGGGGGCTGATTAATGAAAAGGGGTGGGGTAAATACTGGAGGGGGGGGGCTAAGAATAGAGGAAGATAAAAATCGAGAGATTGATAGAATTGCCTATTGTATGTGTGATGGCGTCAATCAGTGTAGTGGCCCTAAGAAGACGATCACACAAAGCAGGGCCGGCTGGAACCATGTCAGTGTTCTGGGAGGTTGGGTTGTAGGAGAGACGGCCACCATATACATGCACAGAATCCGGGCAATGTATTCCAATCAGACCAATGGTGGCATTCTGGCTCGGTCACTGTAACTCCTGGCATTGTGGAGGCTTCATATGCCTGCACCTTATTATTATTAAACATTTATATAGCACCAACATATTACGCAGCGCTGTACAATAAATAGGGATGGCGATTGTTCAGTCCCTCAGATGGGAGCCATTAGGCTGGAATCCCCTGCACCTCCATTCTCACCTATCCTCACCTATCTATTCTCATCTTTCTATCCTCACCTGTCTATTCTCACCTGTCTATTCTCATCTATCTATTCTCACCTATCCATTCTCACCTATCTATTCTCACCTGTCTAATGCTCTGGGCAGGAGCGCTGTCATGCATGGAGCTGCATTGCCAGGAAAACATTTTTCGGTTCACACGTCATTGTATTGTATTATATATAATGCAAACCTCTGCAGTGCTGAGATAAAACAAACTGGTGTGAAGGGGCATTTAGGGAGTTTGGGATCAGATTTCATCGTCGTCAGGGATTTGCAGAATGAGATATTAGAAATATGTTCTCTATACTAATTCTGCGGTAATATCACCCATTTCATATCCGTGCTGGGAGGTTATGTTATGGGAAGTTAGGTTATGGGAGGTTGGGTTATGGGAGGTTATGTTATGGGAGGTTGGGTTATGGGAAGTTAGGTTATGGGAGGTTAGGCTATGGGTGGTTAGGTTATGGGAAGTTAGGTTATGGGAGGTTGGGTTATGGAAAGTTATGTTATGGGAGTTTAGGTTATGAAAGGTTGGGTTATGGGAGGTTAGGCTATGGGTGGTTAGGTTATGGTAAGTTAGGTAATGGGAGGTTAGGTTATGAGAGGTTGGGTTATGGGAAGTTAGGTTATGGGAAGTTAGGTTATGGGAGGTCAGGTTATGGGAAATTAGGTTATGGGAGGTTGGGTTATGGGAAGTTAGGGTATGGAAGGTCTGGTTATGGGAGGTTAGGTTATGGGAAATTAGGTTATGGGAGGT
>NW_027318474.1:0-1902 GCF_032062135.1 Pyxicephalus adspersus
GCAAGATGCCTACACTAGAGATTCTATATCCACACATTCTGGTCATTATGACAAGATCTCATTGTCTGCTTATGATGTTTTATTCATTTTACTATTTTACTATACAACTCAAAGGTTGTAGTAGTGATCCAGGGACACCGGCCGACAAGTTGTATATTTGGGGTGCATCTAGATTAACTATCCATAAAAAAATGTGTTTTGGATATTCCAGCTCTGAATCTATGACCTATTATCAAAAGTCAGCTATAATAAATGAAACAATGCAGTCAATGAAAAAAAATATCTATAACAATCACTTCCCTGTTAAATGAGCATATTGCTGCCTTGTCCAATGCCAAATGGTTAATTTGAGCATAATAAAGCCTTAAAACTGAGACTCTGATGAGTGGTTCAGTGGGATAAGAATTAATGACCCAGACATCATTAATTCACATTGAAATGAGACATTCAGAGCAACAGGGCTAGACCTATTTCAACAGCCAAGTTCTTCAGACACAGCAGATTATGCACACTGAATGGCAAATTAACTTTGGCACATAAAATACTTCTAACATCCACATTCTTTTTAATTCTGTTCTGCATGTAGTTTAAAGGATAACTGAAAGTTGACTTGTTTTTGTCTTTTGGGACCAGATGTTCTTTTTTTCATATTTATCATATTTCAATTAAAGGGGCATCATAAAGGGGCAGATACTTTACACAGAATATTGGGCAATGAAACATTTGTTAATTCTTGCTTGGGATCCATCACAATGACCAAGGTGTAGCTTTATCTCAGATAAAGTGAATACGTTGTTCCTTTTTCTGCACCTGAATTTTCCAACCCTCTTCTATATTTGGATATAGGAGCACTTCTTGTGTGTGAATTGTGTGGCTTCTTCCATAACCACTCATTAAAGATGGAAGAGGAAACCTTTTATTAATGTTTTAATTTTCAACAGTGGGAGTTCTCTCGCTCAGACCTAATTTGGTGACAACTCCCATGACAAGTGCTAAGTATTGCAGGACTATTAGGACATTTCTTTTATGCCAATATTACGACCTTGAAAAAGGTGGGACTTGATTTAAATCTTTGAATGTCAGGTTTTCTTCATTGTGAGTGTCAGGTAATATAGCCAGGTGTAAATATTTTCTTCTTGTAGTCTCTGCAAAGTATTGGTGGATGGGTTGTTTCATTAAGTGATTGGTTGTCCTTAATACTTAATTACAACTTAATACTAATAAATAATATTACCAATACTAAAAATACTAATATTACATAATACTAATAAATCGGAGCTCCGCACACATCAACCATCCAAAGGAATTGGGAAATACTTGTGACTATATGGATTTGTTAATGGTATAACAATCTTCATAGCATGAAATAAACAATAACTTCTGATTTAAGTTTGCACAAACTGCCATGTCTCAAATTATAAGTCCTTAGAGTCTACTTTTCATTTCAGCTGCTAACAGAAACGGAGATCTTCACTTTCTTAAGGAGTCACATGGGGTTGCATGAAAACTAGCTCAGAAAAAAAAATCAATACAATAAAATAAACTTAATGGACTCTTCAGAAACTAAAGCATGAAAATAAAGGTAAACTAGGCAACATTTACACATCAACAACTAGGTCAAAATGCTCTGTTCTCCTATCAATGCAATAAACTTGTTTACAGACCTCTCACTATGTAATTTTCTCTGCAGTGTGAATACTTCAATATTGCTAGCAATAATTTTATACTTTACAGGGGAACATAAGAGCAATGATCTGTACTCAGTCTGCTATGACAGACCTCAGAATTGGTCACAGTCGTGCTCAAGCATTTTACCAAAAAGTAATCCTTATAATCTGATTTGTAAAATAGAGACTGGGAATAGAATCATAATCAGAATCAAGGTTTGAATTTATTTTTTGC
>NW_027318474.1:2243-6009 GCF_032062135.1 Pyxicephalus adspersus
CCTGTATCACTGTCTGTATTAGTCTGTCATTTGCAATCCCTATTTAATGTACAGCGCTTCGTAATATGTTGGCGCTATATAAATCCTGTTTAATAATAATAATAATAATAATGTAAAAAAATGAGACTCAATAAATCAATTTAAAAGTTTTTTCACTGTAAATGTGAACTATAATCTGCACAATTCAATTGAAAAAACACACAAAAAGTGGGTTGCATAAGTGTGCAATCCTTAAATGTATACTTCATTGAAGCATCTTTGATTTATTTACAGCATTCAGTCTTTTTGGGTTGAATTCTAACAGCACAGCATATCTTGACTTGTATGCCCACTCTTCCTTGCAAATCTGTCAGTTTGGGATGGCATTTCCTGTGCCACTTTAGGTCAATCCACAGATTTTCTATTTGATTTAGGTCTGACCTCTAACTGGGCCATTCCAAAAAAATTTAATAATCCTCTTCACCTTCAGCTTTCTAGCAGATGCTTGAAAGTTTTTGGCTAAAAGTGCCTTTCAAATTGTGGCCAAAAAGTTAATCTTTGGACTCATCAGACTGTAACATGTTTTTGGGGGGCTTATGTTTTTTTTTTACCAATTTTTTGCCTGACCTGGATGTTTTTCTTTGTAAGAAAAAGGTTTTCATCTTACAACCCTACCCCATAAGCCAGGCATCACCAAAGACCTTGAAGGAGGTTGAGCTTGATTACAATCTTTGATTTTCAGGTTGTCTCTATTATGAGTACCGGGTAATATGGCAATGTGCATATCTGTTGTTCTTGTAGTACCAAGTCATTACCCTACTGTGTGTTTGGATACAATCTTCTCTTCTAACATGTAAAACCTTTTACTGTGAAAGCAAAAGATTTGACAGCATGTCTTGCTTCAAAAGAATAGTTTGGGCATATATGTTCCAGCAAGTTTTGTTAACAGTAAACACAAAATCAATATTGGACTATTCTGATTACAGTTTCTAATATTGTCCAGCCAATCTGACTGGAAAGAAGAATCAATATTTAATATTGTTCTTATGAAATGGGGAACTCCTTGCAGGGCGTCACAATTAGTCACAATCAAATTCAAAATTGATTATTCTCATTTATATAAACAGTTCTAACAATGTAATTGACAAAATTATATCAGTTTAGCTACTTGTATGATACATTTACCTAAATAGCCCTGCAAATCTTGCAAATTTAGATATGACCAGATTATTATCTCCTAATTTATTATTGATTCCTTTTGTCCAAAATACAGCATTTTGAAGATTATGGAATTGCCACACAGAGTTCTTATCGGGTCTCTAGGTGTTCCCATTGTGCACTATTTTGTCACTTATAGCCATAGATAGATATTTCCATCTACCACAGGTCATCTTCATCTATGAGCATCTTCGCCCTGACAAGTTGCATCAACATTTCAAAACTACACGCTAATAATGTGAATCTCCATATTCACAAAGATGTCAAACTGATTATTTATTTTGCAGCTTTAGTAAGCTGTCTGTTACGTCTGTAAGTGTTGCACTCATGGACCTATAAACTATTTATTTCTGTGCTTAGAAGTGTTAACGCCATGAATTTTGATCATATTTGACTCAAAGAGATGATCTGAGCTCTAACTGACTGATGTTGTAATAATTTTATACTTTACAGGGGAACATAAGAGCAATGATCTGTACTCAGTCTGCTATGACAGACCTCAGAATTGGTCACAGTCGTGCTCAAGCATTTTACCAAAAAGTAATCCTTATAATCTGATTTGTAAAATAGAGACTGGGAATAGAATCATAATCAGAATCAAGGTTTGAATTTATTTTTTGCCTGTCATGCAATAACAGTTGCAAAGCAAATTCTTCAAACCGTGGTGCTGGAAACTTGAAAATATTAAGAATTGTGGAATTAGAATGAATAGCTGGCCATTTTTTATTTTTAAGTTTTATACCACTTTTTGGGATGATACAGTGCCTATAAAGTGTACACACACCTGTTTAAATGTGATGTAAAAAAATGAGACCCAATAAATCATTTTAAAAGTTTTTTCACCGTAAATGTGAACTATAATCTGCACAATTCAATTGAAAAACAAGTAAAAAACACACAAAAAGCTGGTTGCACAAGTGTGCAATCCTTAAATGTATACTTCGTTGAAGCATCTGATTTATTTACAGCAATCAGTCTTCTTGGGTTGGATTCTATCAGCACGGCACATCTTGAATTGTATGCCCACTCTTCCTTGCAAATCTGTCAGTTTGGGAGGGCATATCCACAGATTTTCTATTTGATTTAGGTCTGAGCTTTAACTGGGTCATTCCAAAAATGTTAATTTTCTTCTGGTAAAGCCATCCTATTGTTGATTTGGATGTAAGCTTGGAGCCGTGTCGTGTTTAAAGGTGAAATTCTTCTTCACCTTCAGCTTTCTAGCAGATGCTTAAAAGTTTTTGGCTAAAAGTGACTGGTATTTTGAACTGTTCACAATTCCCTCCACTTTGACTAAAGCCCCAGTTTTAGCTTTAGAAAAGCTGAAGAATAGTTTTTCCACCAAACGTACCTTTCAAATTGTGGCCAAAAAGTTAATCTTTGGACTCATCAGACCGCAATACGTTTCCGACATGCTTTTGGGGGGCCTAATGTTTTTTTTTTTTTTTTGCAAATTTCAGCCTGACCTGGATGTTTTTCTTTGTAAGAAAAGGCTTTCATCTTACAACTCCACCCCATATTCCAGGCATCACCAAAGAATGAAACATGGGGGGAAGGTCACAAAAACCTGACATTTTTAGCAGGGCTGTGTACACTTTTTATCTGCTGTATATAAAGCACACTTAAAGAATTTGCATACAAGACCTTGAAGGAGGTTGAGCTTGATTGCAATCTTTGATTTTCAGGTTGTCTCTATTATGAGTACAGGGTAATATGGCAATGTGCATATCTGTTGTTCTTGTAGTACCAAGTCATTACCCTGCTGTGTGTTTGGATACAATCTTCTCTTCTAACATATAAAACCTTTTACTGTGAAAGCAAAAGATTTGACAGCACATGTCTTGCTTTAAAAGGATAGTCTGGCCATTAATGTTCCAGCAAGTTTTGTTAAAAGTAAACACAAAATCAATATTGGACTATTCTGATTACAGTTTCTAATATTGTCCAGCCAATCTGACTGGAAAGAAAAATCAATATTTAATATTAATATTATGAGATGGGGAACTCCTTGCAGGGTGTCACAATTAGCCACAATCAAATTCAAAATTGATTATTCTCATTTATATAAACAGTTCTAACAATGTATTTGACAAAAATACATTTACCTAAATAGCCCTGCAAATCTTGCAAATTTAGATATGACCAGATTATTATCTCCCAATTTAATTTTGATTCCTTTTTGTCCAAAATACATCATTATGAAGATTATGGAATTGCCACACAGAATTCTTATCGGGTCTCTAGGTGTTCCCATTGTGCACTATTTTGTCACTTATAGCCAAAGATAGATATTTCCATCTACCACAGGTCATCTTCATCTATGAGCATCTTCGCCCTGACAAGTTGCATCAACATTTCAAAACTACGCACTAATAATGTGAATCTCCATATTCACAAAGATGTCAAACAGATTATTCATTTTGCAGCTTTAGTAAGCTGTCTGTTACGTTTGTAAGTGTTGCACTCATGGACCTATAAACTATTTATTTCTGTGCTTAGAAGTGTTAACGCCATGAATTTTGATCATATTTGACTCAAAGAGATGATCTGAGCTCTAACTGACTGATGTTGT
>NW_027318475.1:0-2500 GCF_032062135.1 Pyxicephalus adspersus
TGTTTTTTTAAAGGTGCTGCATTTAAACACAATCAAATACTGGGTTGTGTAAAGTAAAAAATGAAAATGACAAATAGCAAGGTAGAAATTGGAGGGCAACTTCTGTTTTGAGTGTGGTGTATAAATCGTTCTTACAACTCAAGAACATCCCATGTAATCAGTGTATTGTAGAAGTTCAAAGAAATTTGTGGTTAGAGAAACAATGAGGCTCCTATTGGTTAGTTTTCTTACTGAAATTGCTAATTGTGTTTAATACCAACATTCTAGCCTTAAACCTTGAATCATTTATCCAAAGAAAAAAGCAGACTTCTTTTTTTTTTTTCCTGTAATTGTTAGATGCGAGAAATGCTGACGTTCTGGTTTATTACCTTGAATCATTAATGCAGAGAAGGAAGCAGATACCTTTCTAATTTCCATGCTTCTAAATCATTGATTTGAATTCTAAAGTTACAGGGTCAATAAAACAGCTATTTGACATTTTCTGTTGTATTTGTCTGACATGCTTACTTGAAGGGGTTAATAGGTTCAACTTTCTAATTAAAAATTGAAATGTTGTACTGTAATTTAACTTTTTAAACTTTGCCCATAGTTACGCCAAAGAACGTAAGGCACGAATTTGGAGGGATTACGTTGCACCCACAGCCAACCTGGATCAAAAAGACAAGCAGTTTACTGCCAAGGTAACAGATTTACTAACAATGTTATTATAGTGTAAAGCTGTGTAAAACGTATTTCTAGTTGTAGGAGAACACTGGTGTTTCTATATTCTCCTGTGGACTTAAGTAATTCTGACTATTGCCCTACTCAACCCACTGCCCTCTACTACAGTTGAATATTCACCATAAAGTGGCTTTTAAAAGTAGTGCTGTGATTTCCGTTCATGACTTACCGGTTTCTATTGCTGATGGATAAATAGTGAAAGTTACAGGGCTTTCATCAATGTGAAATAAACAAATGGCCAGTAAACTGTGAATTTTCTCATGCCTATTTTTGGTCAGTATCTAATTGTAGTAAAGCCAAGTGCTCTGGCATGTTTTTCTAACAACATCTGATTCTCAATGCTGTATGGATGGGCCCACTGTTCCCACTAAGGAAACCCGCTGCATTAATTTAAAAAAATCAGCACGTTGCCATTTGTGTATGTGTGCTGTACAGTAGGTGAGCCAGCTGTACATAAAATTTACTGTGATTTGTGAAATCTAAACTGTGCATTGGTAAAGGTGGGTTTTGGGATGCCATTATTAATGAATGGTAGTCAGTGCACCAACTCATGTCCTATGGCTTGCTGTGTGTTTAACACACGTGTTTTTGCATCGATTAGCTTTCATTAGGAACAGGCCTTTGGAAATCTTTCCAATGGGGCTTTAAAAATTTAACCCTTTCCTTACAACTATCCAATTCTCAAAAAGTTATTTTAGATAAACATTAAAGGACAAAACCACCGCAGCTGTCATGAATGCTTGAGTTTTACCATATTTAAGGACAGTCTGCTTGCCTTGTCTTGTTCTTTTCCCTGTCTACCTTTAAATTTTTAAATTACTTGGCTACCGATATACCCTTCTAATATAAGTTTTTTTATTTTTTTTTTTATGACTTATAACACTAGTTTTAAACACTTACTCCTAGATACTCATTAGGAGTTCTACTGCTTGTGCCAAACCAGGCTTACACATTTTCAAGTATTCTTCCCTTCCATTTATTGAGCTAGTGCGTATAATGATAGCTGCTCAAAAGCAGAAACGCTAATGCAACTGTTATTATCCAAGCAAGTATCTCGCTATGACTTTTTTTTTTTTAAATCCCAAACCAAGTCTCTGAAAATAGTCCTGTTTTTTATTTGAGGTATAGAATTTCATTAGGCTTATTACCGGTCTGATTTCTTATAATGGCCCTGGCTTGTACCATTACAAAATTCTATTATAAGGCTGATAATTTTGTGTGCAGGTAATGTGTGCAATCACTTGCATGTTTATTTGACTTGTCTATCTACTTTTAAATGGCTATTATTTATTTGGTGCTCAGACTTAACTTTCCCCACACAATAAATAGGAAAAAAAATATATTCTGTCATGGAAATATGCAAGATACCGTATTTTTCGGCGTATAAGACGCTCCGGCATATAAGACGCACCCAATTTTAAAGGAGGAAAATCTAGGAAAAAAAGATTCTAAAAGATTTCCTCCTGAGAGCTACTCCCACAACAGTTTGGCTGCTCTATTCTCCAGCTAACCACAACCTAATTGAACCGGTATAAACATGTACGAACTTAGAGTGTTAAAAATAAGTGGCACAAAGTAAACCCCCTTCGGGCATCTTAACCACACAGCATATGTCAAAGTGTTTTGGCCTTAGTAAGGTTTCTTTAAAAAGTAATATTAATAGTAATATTTTTGCTTATGTTTGTTTTGCAGGTTGTGCAGGTTTTGAATGCTGATGCAGTAGTAGTGAAACTGAACTCTGGTGATTACAAAACCATTCATCTCTCTAGTATTAGACCTC
>NW_027318476.1:0-6000 GCF_032062135.1 Pyxicephalus adspersus
TAGATATAACAAAAATACTTAGCTACAGTGAGTTGCATTCATCATCCAAGGAGTCTCCCAAATAAATGGCTTGGCAGATGATCAAAAAACATGTTGCATACAGTTACTTCTGGTCAAGACTCCTCATTAGGTGTGACACTGTGTTTTTAACTACTCAGGAACCAAGACAAAGGCCAGTGTTTGACCATTACTGACCAATGATCATCCTTTAACCAGCATTTTACCTTATAAGGATGCCAGTTAAAGGGTATGCTGCATTCCTTTAAGATGACCTCATGTCTGGTATACATATACCAGTATATACTGATAAAGCATTATTGTTGGTGAGACATAACTGATATTAAATAAATTGTGCTAACCCAACACTCCACTCCCTGGCTCACCAACATCATAATGAAATACCAACAGTATGCAAAGGCAGAACATTCAGTGTTGAATCAGTACACTTAGTTATAAAACAGAAAAACAAACCAACACATAAATAATTATCATAACAATTACTATATATACCATAAAACATGTATTATAGCTTCACTCCTAATCCCAACCCTTAGGAATCAAATGACAGGATTTAACCATGATTAGCAATTTGGCCATTTAAGATTTCAGTCACTCTTTTCTTCCATCGGAGTATATTTGACTCCTGTGTTTGTATAATATAACGTTCCCAAAGTCAGGCTCCCATAAACAAAATGTCCTGTGTAAAGTACCTCCGGTAGTACTAGAATGGCAATGTATGGCATAGTTCTAGATGACAATGGACTATGAGTACATATCCAGCAGTCCGTCTTTTTATCAGCTGGGCATAACAGTGATGCATATACAATAATTTATTTTCAAGAGTGTCCTGTATAAGATGTTGATAATCAGAATCCACTCCAGGTCATAGTGAAACCAATTAGAGCCACCAAGATTGGAACTAGTCTGTGGGAAGGAAAATAAACAGGGTTAGCGTCAACATCTCTTTGTTTTATTATTGGTTATTAATATGCTAATGTTATGTTATGTTAATGTGATGATAATTTGAATTGTAAATTATGCTAATGTGTTATTTCATGTATGTTTTTTAAGATGGGTATTTATTGGTTATTTATTGTTTAATAAAAGAAGTTTATATTTGTTAAATAAACGGCTGCTTGCCAGCCATTTTATTCCCAAACAGGTGTTTGTGATTTTTTTGGAGAAAGAGGGAGGGATGGCTGGTAAGTAAGGGGGGAGAATTGAGAAGGCGAGGAAAGTGAACGTAGGGTGCGAAAAAAGTTTAAAAATCAAAATTTGTAGAGTTTTACATTAGTATTAGCTTTTACTAGCAAATACTTCATCTTTCTTCTTAATTTCCCTTCCTCTATCTAATATACTGGATATTATCCATATCCATGCAAATAATCACATAACATTATTAAAAAATCTCTTGGGTCAAGTCACTGTCATATCACTCAGGCAATGGGTCATAGTCACATCATCTTTTTATGTATGCCTGATAGAATACGGTAGTCCAATTTATACAAACTCACAGTTTTTCTCCCACAATGGACCCCCAAAAATGTCTATCTTGTCCTGTAATTGAGTTCACTTTTTAACAATAAAAAAACTAGTTAAGAAAATACTTTGTTGTCCCTAACCTAACATGTGAAGGAATGATGTACTACCCCCACCACCCACTGATTGAACAAAAATGAGGGTTGTGACACAACCCAAACCCAATCTATCAATGTATTTGTGGGGGTCAGCTTTTTTTTGTTTGAGCAGGTCATTATAACTTTCATTAAGTCCAGATGAATTTGCAGTATCTTCAATCTTCATGTCCACTGCATGTATTTCAGTATATCAGCTACACCCTCGCTCTCAATCTGATCATTGTCTCTGTGGAGGGTTGAAAAGCAGTAGTAGTCCAAATTTGTCCATAGCTCAACCATCAGTGTATCAAACAATTAAATATTCATCAGCTGTCCAATGCTCCCAATCCGAAGCCTCTTGGCAAAGTTTCCCATCAATCATGATCACAGGTGCTTCCAGTTCAACAGGTGCAGTCACCAGTCCCGCTAACTGTTGATTCAAAATGGTTGATTCCTGAGCAGAAATACTACCACTTTAACTTAACTCTGTCTGTTTTACCACTGGTTGTTGCGATAGTGTGGTAAGTCATTTTTATCCGTACCTGTTTCTGCTACTTGAGAAGGTGTAGTAGATGAAGAGGAAACACCTTGGTTGAGTCCCTTTGTTGCTATAACAGATTGATGGAATTTTAAGGAGGTCTGTGATGAAACTGATGCATAAGATGTAAGAGAGTGATTGCTACTGGCACCTCTTTCATTGTCACTTACAACCTGCTCTAAGACTCTTAGTCTTGCCATGTCTTTGGCGTGTTCACATTGTTTTTCAAAAACTTCCATTTCTGCTGCCTCAGCTTCCTTCTGCGCGGCCTCAGCTTCCACCTCTGCTTTCTTCTGTGCAGCCTCAGCTTCCATCTGTGCGGCCTAGCTTCCATCTCTGCTTTCTTCTGTGCGAAAGCTGCCTGGATTTTAGAAGCTTCTGCATCAGCGCGGGCTCTGATGAGTTGTTGGCTGAGAGTAGAAGATGTTGATCTTAAGGATTTGGAAGATCGTGTGGAGCGCTTAGAAGTTGTGGAGAGATGGGATCTGGATTCATGGAGATGTGCGATTTTTACATCTGTTTTTGCCCTTGTTTGTATTACTAGATCATCTCTTTCCAGATTGAGCTCATTCAATTCCTGTAATTCTTTTAAGGAATTTTCTGTGTTATACCGCTTTAAGAGATCAGCATATTTCGCAGACAGTCTTTGGTAGGCAGCATTCAATTGCTTAACAGCGCCCTCTAGGTGCAATACCTTATGAGTTGGTTGAGACAGAGCTGACATACATTCAATAGTGTTAGACCATGAGTGGCTGATGTTCTGCAGTAGTTCTTCCCTGTCAGCCTCATAGTTCTCTTGGACTTTCCAGGTTGGTTTTACTGAACGTTTTTGCTTTATGTGGCTTTGAGGATCTGACTGTTGATTTGTAGGAAGTTCAGGTTCCTCAGCTTGTACATTGCCTTGCTGGTGCATTGTGATAACAAGCAGAGGGTTAAGTCACAAGGTATGTTTACATAGAAATGTATCAATCTTCTGGCAGAGGGGAGAGGGTTGCCCAGGCAACCAGTGGGAGAAGGAGTAGAGAGAAATTTAGAAATGGCTGCTGCAGACTTAGTTTGTATTGAATACAGAGCTTAAATTGACTTGCAGACAGAATGCATTGACAGTACAGATAGTCTATAGGAGCTGCTAATATTACAGTTGCATGAATGGTTTCTTCAATAATCTGTACAGAAATCTGATGAAGCTTATGCTGAGGTTTACTTGCTGGCTGAAGTATACAGGCTTGTATACATATTCTTCTATATTCCAGTGTCCATATACATCTCACTATACATGCAGAGCTAGCAAGGATCTCTGAAAGATATTTGGAAGATCTTGTAAGATCCTTTCACTGATATTTTGACTGTTCTGCCTCTCCAGTCTAATTACTACAATGTGATCTCTGTAACTTACAGTTGTGATGAGATGGCTATGACTGCAGTCTTGGGTGAATTGGCTGACAGTGACTCAATCCAAAGGACACCTTGTAGATCCTGAAAAAGTTTATTCCAAACTGTGCAGATCATACACTGATGAACAGATGGATAGGTCAAAATATCATGCTGTGAGCAACTAACAGGAGCATGCAGCTGAGATGAGGGTAGATGACAGAAAGAAAAAGAGGGGAGGAGACAAGAGACTGAGCAGAAGCTAGGGGAAGAGAGAAGGGACACACATAATGAAAGGCAAACCATGCATGTGTAACATGACACTCCCCGTCGAAATCTATGATTTCTAATAACATTATCAAATATAACTTTGTACAAGTCCATGAATAACAGATGCTTGTACTGGAACACCTCTCTTCTTATCAGGCCGGTGTTCGGAGTTCATCTTCCTGTTTAGGCAGGAGTAGTACTAGCTCCTTTATGGGTCTGAAGTAGTGTCTAGCAGAACCTTCTTTTGTTACCTTGACTTCTGCTTTCCGTACCTTGCCATCGTTACTTGGAATAGTCTTTGTGATAAGACCCATGGGCCAATTGTTACGATGAGCATCCTTATCTTTGAGGAGAACGATGTCTCCAACTTGCAGGTTGGGTTTGCTTATTTGCCATTTTCTGCGATTTTGGAGGTTGCAAAGGTACTCCTTGGCACTGACGGCATGATCATCGGAAGGAAATGCTCCCATTACCTTGTTGCTGTTGGAGATGATTTTGTGTAGTCTGAGGTTGGCAGTGGCAAGCATATTCTGGGTTCTGGTGAGAAGGTCAATGGCTTCTTCTTCTGTAGGTAGGGACTTAAGACCGTCATCCACATAGAAGTTCCTTTCTACAAACTGACGTGCATCTGTCCCGAACTCCTGTTCTCCTTCTTGGGCAGTTTTTCTAAGTCCATAAATGGCAACTGCGGGGGAAGGGCTATTGCCAAACACGTGAACTTTCATCCGATAGTCTGTGACCTCGTTGTCGACATCATTGTTGCGATACCATCGAAACCTGAGGAAGTTTCTGTGATCTTCACGGACGATGAAACAATGAAACATTTGTTGAATGTCGGCCATAATGGCAATTGCCTCTTGTCTAAAGCGGAGTAGGACTCCTAAGAGGTTGTTGTTCAGATTGGGTCCAGAAAAAAGATTGTCATTGAGGGAAACGCCTTCATGACGAGCGCTGAAGTCAAAGACCACTCTAATCTGGTCAGGCTTACGAGGATGGTAGACACCAAAACACGGAAGGTACCAGCATTCTTCTCCTTGTGTAAGAGGGGGTGCAGGCTCGGCATGATCTCTCTCAAACACCTTCTGCATAAAGTCGACAAAATGTTTCTTCATCTCCTGTTTCCGGTTGAGGTTGCGCTCTAAAGCAATGAACCGTGAATCTGCGTATTGTCTATTATTTGGAATTCTTTTCCTTGGAGTGCGGAAAGTGCACCAAGCTATTAGAATCATCTTGATAGAACTCTTTACTCATGGTTCTCAAGAATTCCTTGTCTTCCATTGTGGCTGCTAATTTATTGTCTTTTGTGGTTACTTCAAACACTGTGTTACCAATGTTGTCATCTCGAATGATAAATGCTTTCCTACTATCGAGTATGATGCGCTCCGGCATACTTTTGTCACACAGCCTTTCTTTTACACTATATTGATGTTGTTGTCTTGGAAGGCAAGTAGTGCGTCCAATGGGCAATACATGTGTTTTAAAGGAAGTAACCGAGAGAGGTTTTCTGGCATTGCTAAGACAGACGTTGCCAATAATGACCCAGCTTAGATCCAGACGCTGGGCATAAGGTGCATCATGTGGGCCGTTAATTTGATGGCGCACCTTGTGCACCCTTAGGACATCTCTCCCGAGTAGCAACAGGATATCAGCATTTTCTTCAAAGGCTGGTATTTGATCAACTATGTCCTTCAAGTGAGCATGGTGCAAGGCAGCTTCCGGAGTGGGAATTTCAACTTTGTTAGTTGGAATCTGATTGCACTCAATGATAGTAGGCAAGGGTATTTCCAAGTTGCCGTTGAGAGGAGTAACTACAAGATCACTGGCTCTTCTACCCCAGACTTCTGTAATACCTGCACAAGTACCTAGGGTATAAGGTAGAGCATCACCTGTTATGTCTAAGAGATCAAAGAACTTTGTACTTGCTAGAGATCGGTTACTCTGGTCGTCGAGAATGGTACAGAATCTTACAGCCTTTTCAGGTTTGCCTTTTCTGTATACACGAACCAAGCGTATCTTAGCGCAGGATTTCCCACAAAGTCCTTCTCCACAGACTGCAGTGCATGTTGAGAACACTGAAGTGGAGGTTGCCGTTTGTTCAGCGTACTCCCCGCCAAGCTTTGCCCTGGGGGAAATGTCGGTGGATGGAATAGTGTTGTGTTGGTACAGATGAAGGGCTTGAATGTGGTTGTCACTACCGCATTCTAT
>NW_027318477.1:0-6000 GCF_032062135.1 Pyxicephalus adspersus
CAGGTTCTCCCTGTGTATGTGTGGGTTTCCTCCAGGTACTTGGGTTTTTCATTCCACATTCCAAAAACACACAGTTAGGTTAATTGGCTTCCCCCACAAATTGACCTTAGATTGTGGTAATGACATATGACTATGGTAGGACATTGGATTGTGAATCCCTAGAGCGCTAATGACACGACTTTGGCTTTTTGTACAGCGCTGTGTAATATGTCAGCACTATAGAAATACTGTGTAATAAGAATAATAATGAAACATATACTGTGAAACGCAGAACAGAGAGAGATCCTTAATGTTTGTACATATTTACCATTGGAAGCAAATTTTAGAAACATTATTTAAGTTGCTAGAAAAGAGTTGTTGAAAATAAATGATGTGCAAAAAATGCCCAACTCACCATTTTATAATTGTTCATGAAGCTTGTGTCCAGCGAATGAGGATTCTAAGTTAACATGAATGACCATTGTGATGGTTATCTTGTATCTGTTGTTATCTTGTCCGTGTATAATTGGTGTTTAAGGCTGCATACACATGTGCAATTATTGTCGTCGGAAGGGATTTTTCACAATCCTTTCAAATGCCAAAAGACTGAACGATGCATGAACAAGCGCTGTACATACCCCGACATTCTGCTCAATGGAGGGGAGAATGATGGAGTGGCACCCTGCAGCATTCTCTCCCCTTCACTGTTATTATGATCGTTCATCGTTTGTCATCTGTGGATCCGCCAGGATTGTCGTATGAACAACGAGCACTATACACACCAGATTCTCGTCCAATATCAGCCGTGAGCCGATTATTGGCTAGCTTTAGAACAAAACCCAATATCTGACCAATCATATTTGCTATATGTACAGTTATCTGACATGGTTTGCAAAATACGCAAAAATGTACAAAGCAGTTGTCTGCTCTGCATTCATACAGAAAATTCACAAATCGCCAATCATTCCTATTTAAACGACTTTCTCTAAATTCTATGAATCCGATGAACAGATTCAAATTACACATGGTGAGGCCGAGCTGAATCCACAGCAATAAAAAGTTTTCATGCTGTATAATTATTAATGTTAAAATTTTTATTAAACATAACGCTGAGTCTATTATAAGGTGGTGAATCCTATATTCTCTTAGATTGTAAACTCTTTGGGGCAGGGTCCTCTCGTCCTCCTGTGTCACTGTCTGTGTCTGCCTGTTACCTGCAACCCCTATTTATTGTACAATGCTGTGTAATATGTTGGCGCTATACAAATCCTGTTTATTTATAATAATTCCCTGGTGAAGAATCAATTACTGCCAGTGAAACACATAAACCTGGAAAGTTCTCCACCAGGGAATGTTTTGGTGAATGTCAGATTTACTGCTTTATAACAGACCATCTAAGGCTAATTTTATTTTATTTTTATTTTATCTGTTCATTACACCGATCTGTCCTCATTATTGATTCATAAACCTGCACATTCCAAATTCATTCTACATTCCAAATTTTATGCCATTCGGAATAAAATTATAAGAATTGTTTGATTACTGGATACAAATTGTTGTGGTTGTAATATGATCCAGATATTACAGGTATTACTCCTCTACATATTACTGACCTTTGTCCTGTTTTATGTATATTTGGGTTCTGCTGGTCGGGTCCGTTACTGATTAATAACCCCCAGGTTAATATCTAACACACAGTGAGAGCAGATTGATGTTACCGGCAAGCTGAAATTTATTCTGCTGAAAAAAAATTTTACACCGTATACATCAGATTTCTTCATACTTTCAATCCTGAACCAGATCCATTCCAGGTTTGCTGGATCAGCCAGCTTCGATGATGGAAGCGTATCTTCTGCCGTCTTGGAGAGCTTTAACCCCCCAAGCGGTAATCCCGAGTGTAAGTGGATTTTCCATGCAAAAAGCCGTTATCCACATTCTTGGTCGGTAAAAACATTTAAAAACCCACTTACCTTGTTTCTTTGACATCCCCCAGCGTCCTTCTTGTCCCTGCAGGTCCTCTGTCGGCATCCTCCTTCTTCGATCTTCTGCTGGCTTGTGCAGAGACATTCTCCGGGGTTTCCCGTGCGAGAGACACCTCTACACCCCATATATATTACACAGGTGACCCCTCTACACCCCATATATATTACACAGGTGACACCTCTACACCCCATATATATTACACAGGTGACACCTCTACACCCCATATATATTACACAGGTGATGTCAGGTATGATTAGCATTCGATGAATGGGTGGAACTTTGTGAACTGTAGTAGAAGACTGCTTATCAGGCCATGCATATTAACACCTGGTATGTAGTTGAACTGTTTAGGAAGTTCTCTCCATTACACATTTTGTGTAAAATCTAAAATGGATTGTACAGCGTGGGTATAATAAGATTGTGGAGTGAACCATTGCTTGCCATTATTTACTAGTATAGGCTTTTCCAAACTGCCCCACCAACAGTGTATTTTGAAGGTAACCCAACATTGCCAAGGTGGTCTCATCAGTGCATTAGAAGAACACCATAGCTATTTTTTTTTTTTTTTTTACATTTTATTTTTATTAGTTTTGTGTTTTCATAACAAAAACAGACATAACACAAACCACAATCACAAAATTACAATAAAAAAAAAAGTGTTGGTCTGGTACAAATTGTACCCCAAACATCAGTATGACAAACAAACAGAACAAAGTAAAACACTAACAAAGAGAATAGAACCCTTACATTTCAACAACGAAAATTATCCATAGTAAAAAATAAAAAATAGTCAATAACACTGCCATTTACCTGAAAAAGTATGTCAAACATCACAAAACCCTTCCCTCCTGTTACCGACTATCATCTCCCACTCCTCTTGGAACCCTTTAGATGGAATTTTGGGAAACCCCCATTGGTTTACCCTGTCCCTCCAGTCTGCTCTCCCAACGTGTATATTTATAGTCATCTGATTCCTGGAACATTAGCCAGGGTGACCAGACATCAAGGAATTTCCCACTACGTTTATATAGGTCCGGCAGTTCAATCCTCCATCAACCTAATCTGATTCACTCTTCATATCCACATACCCATGGATGGGGCTATGGGCTTTCTCCACAAACTCGGAATGCAGGCTCTGGATGCATTTACCAAAAGATTTACCACCGATTTGTCATACGCCTTCTGGGGCCAATTGTTAAGGTGGAGAAGAAAGAACCCCGGGTCGTCGGGTATTGTTCTCACCGCCAAATCCTGGCATACCTTCCTCACCCCCTGCCAAAACCCAGTTAACCGCGGGCACGACCAGAAAACATGCAGCTTTGTGCCTCTGATTCCCACACCTTTAACAAACATCTGGTACAGCAGGAAATACAACGTGCAATTTGTCAGGGGTCTTGTACCAACGTGTCAAAATTTTATACCCCGTTTCTTGGGAGGTGCTATACATTGAACTTTTGTGACCGTATCACATTAAGACAGTTGCACTGCTTTCCAAAAATCTAGCCCATATGGAAGGAAAGGGTTAACTAGTTCATTTAGCGTACACAAAGACCTTCCTGCTACAAAATGTCTGGCCCTGGTTAGTCCATTTTCCATAGCAATCTGTTTAACACAATGGGCCTGATTTATTAAAGCTCTTCAAGGTTGGAAAGGATACATTTTCATCAGTGAAGCTGGGTGATCCAGCAAAACTGAAATCGATTCCTTCTAAGTCATTAGCCTTTTGCTAGCAAATGTTTTGAATCCTGGACCAGATTTTTCCAGGTTTAATCACCCACCTTCACTGATGAAGCGCTATTAGGATGAAGAAAAGGTAGGAAAGAGGGCCTGGTCACGTGAGTTATATTCTACTTCTTTAAGAAGTGAAAATGCAATGAAGGACTGCATTCTGCACATTGTGGTCAGCATTGTATGAATGAGTTGTGCAATGCAAGCTGTGGTATCCAGATTATTAGGCCAAAACCAAGAAGAACAATGACATTATACTAAAACATTTCTCTCTCTGCAGATCATCTCCAGTTGATCCGTCAGCGGCCTGTCTTATACTCCTGACAGTGGCTTTCCGTTCCATCCCCTCTCAGTCGTGTGTCTTAGTACAACATCATCTACAAAATTTGTCAGAGTGAGACCTTCTGCAAAAATGACAATATTAAACTGGAATCTGAAAGCAATACTTCCGTGGGTCAAAGATGTCAGGTATGATTAGCATTCGATGAATGGGTGGAACTTTGTGAACTGTAGTAGAAGACTGCTTATCAGGCCATGCATATTAACACCTGGTATTAGTTGAACGGACTGTTTCTTTAGGTAGGTCTGCACATTACATGTTTTGTGTAAATTTAAAATAGATTGTACAGCGTGGGTATAATAAAATTGTGGGGTGAACTATTGCGTGCCATTATTTACTAGTACAGGCTTTTCCAAACTGCGCCACAGTGTATTTTGAAGGTGACCCAACATTG
Source organism: Pyxicephalus adspersus (assembly GCF_032062135.1). Taxonomy (NCBI): domain Eukaryota; kingdom Metazoa; phylum Chordata; class Amphibia; order Anura; family Pyxicephalidae; genus Pyxicephalus; species Pyxicephalus adspersus. Next base: position 4,425 of record NW_027318477.1, read on the forward strand.
CCAAGGTGGTCTCATCGGTGCTTTAAAAGAACACCATAGCTATCATTTTTTTTTTAACATTTTATTTTTATTAATTTTGTATTTTTATAACAAAAACAGACATAACAAACAGCAATCACATTAATACAATCAAAAAAAAGTTGTTGTTCTGGTACAAATTGTACCAAACATCAATAAGACATGCAAACATACAAAGAGAATAGAACCTTTACATTTCAACAACGAACATTAGCCAAAGCAAAAAAAACAAAAAAAAAAACACTGATATTTATCTGAAAAAGTATATCAAATATCACAAAACCCCTCCCTCATGTTATCCAACAATCACCCCCCACTCCTCTTGGAACTCTTTAGATGGAATATTGGGAAAACCCCATCGGTGTACCCTGTCCCTCCAGTCTGCTCTCCCAACGTGTATATTTATATTCATCTGAACATTAGCCAGGGTGACCAGACATCTGGGAATTTCCCACTACGTTTATATAGGTCTTGCAGTTCAATCCTCCATCAACCTAATCTTATTCACTTTATGTATCCACATACCCATGGATGGGGCTATGGGCTTTCTCCACAAACTCGGAATCCAGGCTCTGGCTGCATTTACCAAAAATTTTACCACAGATTTGTCATACGCCTTCTGGCACCAATCATTAAGATGGAGAAGGAAGAATCCCGGGTCGTCAGGTATTGTTCTCACCGCCAAATCCTGGCATACCTTCTTCACACCTTACCAAAACCCAGTTAACCGTGGGCAAGACCAGAAAACATGCAGCATTGTGCCTCTATGATTCCCACACATTTAACACACATCTGGTACAGCAGGAAATACAACGTGCAATTTGTCAGGGGTCTTGTACCAATGTGTCAAAATTTTATACCCCGTTTCTTGAGAGGTGCTATACGTTGACCTTTTGTGACAGTATCTCATCACTTGATCTCTTTGGTCCTGAGTGAAACTCATTCCCAGTTCCCTTTCCCATTCTTTCAAATAGGTAGGTATGTAATCATCTGGTGTCATGTTCAGCAGAGAGTACAGTGCCGATAGGGCATGGCGGGAGTTCATTTCCCCACTAAACATTCTCTCAAAAACTGTGAGCTGTCTGCCACATCCTACATCTATCTTCAGCGATTTAAGGAAGTGAGACAGTTGCACTGCTTTCCAAAAATTTTGCCCATAGGGAAGGAAAGGGTTAACTAGTTCATTTAGAGTACACAAAGACCTTCCTGTTACAAAATGTCTGTCCCTGGTTAGTCCCTTTTCCATAGCTGTCTATTTAACACAATTGGCCTGATTTATTAAAGCTCTCAAAGGTTGGAAAGGATACATTTTCATCAATGATGCTGGGTGATCCAGCAAAACTGAAATCAATTTCTTCTAAGTCATTTGCCATTTGCTAGCAAATGTTTTGAATCCTGGACCAGATCTTTCCAGGTTTGCTGGATCACCCATCTTCACTAATTAAGGTGTATCCTCTCCAGTCTTGGAGAGCTTTAATAAATCAGGCCCAATGTTTTACAAATACTTTTTGCTCTGTGTGGAACCAATGAAGCGCTAATAGGATGAAGAAAAGGTAGG
>NW_027318478.1:0-6000 GCF_032062135.1 Pyxicephalus adspersus
ACAGTTTTAATGGAAATGTTTGTTGTTTTATGCTGTGCTTATAGATGTTTGGGATACTGCCCTCTGTTCAAGCCCACTTCTATGTAGAGCACAACTATATAATTTTGCTAATTGCGCTTGCATATGGGACAGAATTACCATTGTCATCACAGCTGGCAGCATGTATATGGTATGGAAGAACTCTACTTAACTCAGTTTCTAGACAGGACATAATTTTCCAACCTAATGAGTAAATGTATCATTATTTATAACAAAACTCCACATAATCAGATTATGTCCATATTCACTCTCAGTGCAAAAAAGATCATAAATTAAATACACTTGCGTAAATACAGATCAGTTGACCGGGTCAGACAGATTTATCTCCAAACCTATAGCTAACTTCAATTGGATCACCAATGTATGCAGGTAAATATAGGTAAAAGCTTTCATACCATTGCTTGGAGATAAACCAGTTTATGGTGAGTTCTGTCTGCCTGGGGTGATCTGAGGAGGGGAGTCTTCCTTCCTTTTCTCAGGCCTCCTTTGTTGAGAATGGGTATTGCAGCCCAATATGGCTGAAGGGCTACTGACCTGTATTTGTGTGTATTTTTAATAAAAAAACTCCAAATAAATTAGTAAGCTGCTGCTTGCTATCTCAGAGACACTGTACATGCTGATATTAAAAAGTTGATATCTAGGTTTTAGGTAATCCAGCACAGCCAGGTTCTGCATATTGTGGATTTCTAGTTGGAGATGCAGCCTCCTGTTACGTGACCTTTTGCTATGCATTTATGATTCCCAGTACACTAGATTATCATTGTCTGGCCTAGAAGCCATTCCAGGACTGCAGAAAATTTGAAGCGTTGTGTGTGTTTTAAAGCTTTAATTTATTCTGTAATATAGTTAAAAGATCCTTGTGTAGTGGTGGAACAGATTGCATTCCAAACCGTTTGCCTTTAAGGAACCTCCTAGGCTTGGTGCGAGAGATTTCGTTGTCATCTGTGTTTGGGAGACGTACGGTTATATATGCTTCACATACTCTATATTGCACTGTGACATTTCTGCAAGGCAAGCACTTTTCCATCATCACATTTCACCCAGCGCTGGGTACTGGTGGGACTTGGCTCGGGAACAGAGCAGCCATTTAGCGCACATTGTCACTTTTGACACTCCTTACGGGATTAAAAACTGTCATTTTCCAAAGAAGCAAAATAAACGCCATTTACCACGCTACATTACCCATTAGCCATGTAATGTGTGCGGCAGCAGGAAAAGCAGCCAAGATGGGCTTGTTCACCGTGTCATTACTGCGTCCGGGCATGTTCTCCAGAGAGGTGAATACGACAGACTGCAATCATAAATAGTCATCTGTAATTTTCCTTTGTTGTGTCACAGCAGCTTAATACTGCAGGAGAATATCTTCATTTTCGGAGGTGCTGAATGCAGCCTTGTGTGATATAAATACTGATTGGTAACTGCTGTTTATTTTGGTATTTTAAGTAACCCTTAATCTGAGTTCAGTATTTTATTTAAAAGTTGCTAAACATTTGTACGTACATACATAGATTAGTACAAATTGAAATATTACACAGATTATTTTTATTCCCCCATAACAACTGAAATTCCTCAATAGTAGGAATGCTTGGATTGGCTGTTGTAATATTAAAAAAAATAGTGGACAGTAGAAGTGAATAATAAAACCAGCTTCTCACATCAGCTTTGGCATTATGATGGGGGTGCAAATGCAAGACATAAAGTTTTGTTATGTAGAAGAATACATTATGCAGGATTAGAACATGTATGAACTAGTGCCATTTTATTTAGCATTTATAATAGAAATACAAAGCTGAATAATTTACAGGATTGTCTTGAGGTAAACCTGCTGAGCATAAGATTTTGCTGTTAAAGCAAAAATGGTTGTGCATGTGGCACCTTCAAAATTATTTCAAACCATCATCACAGGAAGAACTGCCAACCCCTAGCTCAAGCTATGTGATTCCTTGAAGTTGTAGGGTATAGTGGCAGACAGCAATGTCCAGTGAAATGGGGGAGGAAGTAACCTGCTGTACATAAACTCCACATACTTGACCAAGTGTTCTCCCCAGAAATTTTTTTTCAGCCGGGTGGTAGGAAGCTGTAGCCAGGTGGTAAAAGAGGGGGTGTGGCAAAACACGGCAAATTTAGTGCTTCCAGTTGTTTATGCCATGGGTAATCAGTAACCTCTTGTTTTTTCAGTGTTCTACCTTCTCCCAATTATTTGTTACAACTTTGTAATGCCTGCCCCGTTAGTATATCCAATTTTTCTATTCTATGTATTTTGCCACAAAATCCTATGCCCTGTATTGTGACCCAACTTCCTAGTGTTCTAAGTTTTAAGAGTATCAGAAGGGGAATACCGGTATGAATGGCACATGAGTGATCAGAAGGGGAATAATCTTTCAGAAACTTTTTTTCTAGATTTTCCTCCTTTAAAATTGGGTGCGTCTTATATTCCGGAGCGTCTTATACGGCGAAAAATACGGTATATAATAATATATATATGTATATAAGGCGAGATGGACCAAGGGCTTGTCTGTAGTGTGAAACCATCTTATTGGATAGTACAGCTAGGCCATAGTGAGTCTGTTTTGAGCTAAAGATGAGTAGGCGCAGCTGTGTTTATAAATTAGTTAGTTTTTGCTACATTTGTGGCAAATAAACCTTGTGTGATCAACGCAAGAACCTAACCAAGAGGGTGAGATTAGCTTACAAGTATTACTTTAGATGTGAAATTGGAGATCAGGATAAAAGCTGGGCATCTCATATCTGCTGTCAGGTGTGTTACATTGGCCTAACACAATGGTTGAATGGGAAAAGGAATAAAATGCTCTTTGCTGTGCCTATGGTTAGGCATGAGGCAAAAAGCCATCACTCGGACTGCTACTTCTGTATGAGTAAAATTGCTGGGTTTTCGAAGAAGTCAAAAATCGTCTATCCTGATTGTGAATGTGCTCTGAAGCCAGTGCCACATGATGCAGAGAATCCAGTGCCAGTCCCTTCTATATCTGTTGTTACTGATAGTGACATGTCGGATGAGGAACAGGAGGATGATGTCGATGTTAATGAATGTTATAAACCCCAAGTTGAAGGGGGTAAGCCACATTTTATAACCCAATCAGATTTAGATGATCTAGTAAGGGACCTGTCTTTGTCAAAAGAAAAGTCTGAACTGTTGGCCTCCTGATAAAGTAGTGGAACTTGCAACAAAAAGGTACGACAACTTCACACTTTCGTGATCGTCACACAAAGTTCGCAGGTTATTACAAGCTGTAAAACGACATTTGCTTCTGTACCAACATGAGTGGTTTGATGATGGAGTTAGGTTGTGAATACATACCAGAGCAGTGGAGATTGTTCATAAACTCTAGCAAAGTTTGAAAGCTGTATTGCTGGTAATAAAAAACGATCTGCTCCTCTTGCTCATGCCGAGGGAATGAAAGAGACATACGAATCCATGGAGGTCATTTTGAAATTGATTAACTATTCAGAACACAAGTTTGTTTGGAATGTTTGTCGTGACCTAAAGGTGGTGGCACGCCTTCTTGGCCTGCAATTGGGATATACAAAATATATGTGCTTTCTGTGCCTGTGGAACACACTGATGACAGCGAACATTACAAAGTGAAAGAATGGCCACCCAGATCTGAACACGCTGTTGGGTCTGTACAACGTGAAGTATAAATAACTCATTGATCCACAGAAAGTTTACCTTCCGCCACTTCATATTAAACTTGGATTAATGAAAAACGTTGTCATTGCAATGGATCATGATGGTATGGGTTTTCAGTATCTGAAGGACAATTTTGGAAAAGTTATAAAAGATGCTAAACTGAAAGCAGGCATTTTTGTTGGTCCCCAAATCCGCAATTTGATGCGAGATGCCACATTCTGAGACAAACTCAACCCACTTAAACTTGCTGCTTGAGATTCATTTGTGCTAGTTGCACAAAACCTTCTGGGCAGCCAACGAGCTGAAAACCCATACTGAACTTGTGAACAACATGCTACAGCATACCATCAATTTGGCTGCCGAATGTCACTTAAAATTAATTTCTTACATTCCCATCTGGACTTCTTCCCACAAAATTTGGGTGATGTGAGTGATGATCAAAGGGAGAGGTTCCACCAGAACATTTCTGTTATGGAAACAAGATATCAAGGCCGGTGCAACCTCAACATGATGGGCGACTACTGCTGGTTTCTGCAACGGGAGTCAGCGGAGAGCCACAAACACAAAACCAAGTGCCTGGAACACTTCTGAAGTGTTTATGTGTGTTGAACAAAGTGAATTATGTGTAATATATTTTTATGTTGTTGCAACATAAAACTATGAGGCAAAAGTTAGTTATGTAGAGATTACATAACTGTGGAACGGGAGAATGTAGCTAATCGCGTCTATACGCATAAATAGCTTAAGATCCTGATGTCTTGGGCAGAATCGGACTTCAGATTTAGATTCAGTGCACTTGATTTAGTATAGGACACATGGATTAGACCAAGTAGCAGGCAATGTTTATTTTTTTGTGATGCAGTGTTATAAAGCCACAGGACTACAGACATATCTGTATAGCCCCTATCCCCTATACTGGGTCACCCGCTGTTTCAGATAGGCATTTCGGATCCTTTGTTCCGGCATCGGCGGAATCTTGGACTGTTCCGTGCCACACCTTTTTTGAGAGGGTCTAGATGGATAGAAGTAGCTACACTACAATCTGAGCAATGGCTTCCACCATTGGGTATAAAGCGCAGTTTACAATTAACATATTTCCTGAATGCTATCCCAACTCCTGATCAATTTGATCGTCCAGTGTCTGTTCTGGAATCTATATGTGTTGGTGATGGCCCGATGAGAGGGTCATTGTCATAAGCATACCTGATGCTCTTGGAGGGATCTACTCCTTCCACACTGTCTTTTGTTACTAAATGGGAAGGTGACCTGGACATGTTTTTTTCACCAGAGCAGCTGGAACAACTCCTCTGCTTTGGCCATAAGGCTTCAATCAGTAATTCCTATCAGAAGTTGAATTATAAGATATTAACTCGTTGGTATAGAGTTCTAGCAGTCTTGGCGAAAAATTACCCTCAGGCAGATGCGACATGTTGAAGATGAACAGCGGATAATGGGAATTTGATTCATATATCCTGGAAATGTCAACTGCTGGCCCCTTTTTGTTTGCGGATATAATATTTGAACTGACAAATGCATCCATTTGCAACAGAGCAGAATTAGCGCTATTACACTTGTCTAAATTTTCAACTAAAAAATATCTTAACTCCCTGCTTAGACATCTCCTTAATGATGTGCATTCCACTGCTCTGGAAACAGACCACTCTTCCAACAGTGCTGCAATCGTTTCGTGGAGATATCAACTCGTCAAGAGATGGGACGCAATGCCAAGTTTATTAAGACATGGATCTACTGCATCCGATATATTACTATGCCTGCCTATTTATCTGCCATGTGTTCACAGGAGGAGGAAGCATATCTCTGATTTCTAAATTTCTGTCAATGTTTATTCCAGACTAGATTGTAAGCTCTTCGGGGCAGGGTCCTCTCCTCCTGTATCACTGTCTGTATTAGTCTGTCATTTGCAATCCCTATTTAATGTACAGCGCTATGAGGGTCCCCTGTACACTCTGAAAATTACAGGTCATTGTGACATATAGCTTAGGAGATATGGAGGTTTGTACACACAGAGCTGTGATGATGCAGAATTCACACGCGAGCTAGCAGTGGATACATTTCAAAGGCAGAAATCTGAGCTCGTGCTATGAGATGGGGGCGGGGCTGCCTGTGTTTCCTTCACATGAAGGCTGCACAGGAGGACACAGAGCACAGAGCAGCTTCACTGAGATCCGTGCATCCGAGGATGAGAGCTGCCGAGAGCTGGGCGGGGTATTCAAATCAGCCGGGCGGAGCAACCGGCTAAAAACCTCTGGGGAGAACTATGACTTGACCTGTATTGAAGACAGTAATAT
>NW_027318479.1:0-6000 GCF_032062135.1 Pyxicephalus adspersus
TGGGGGTGGGGGGGGGGGGGGAATTGACAATCTCATGCATGCACAGTGCGATCGGCAAATTTTTTTTTCATCCTACGTCATCTTATCTGGGTCAGGTGACGTAGGATGAAGAACCAGGAAGAGAAGACAAAGATGGGGGCCCCCGGAGAGCCGGCTCCAGGTCAGATCCCGGGACGACAGATGCAAGACAGCCCCGGAGGAATCGGACTACCCTGCGGAATTGAAGGTAAGTTTTTTTTGGCATTTTTTTGTTTAGTTCCTCTTTAAGTAAGGCCCCAGTGCCTGACGGCCTTCCATATCTTTATTATAAAACTTTTGCCGCTACTTTGATGCCATACTTAACTTTACTATTCAGTGAATTCCTAGAGGGGGCACCAATACCTCAAACTATTCAACACTCCTATAGATCTGTGTTTCCGAAGCCTGCCAAAGACCCTCAATGCCCTACTAGCTATACTGTCCTTTTGAATTCAGATTTAAAAATATTTACTAGAATTTTATCTACTAGATTTGGCATGTATTTACCTGGAATTATTTCCAAAGATCAGGTTGGCGTAAGAGTTCGATCTGTACTATATACACAGAAAATGCATAGAAAATACTTATGCAGTGGTACCTTACTCCAAATAAATTGCACGCTATTTTTCCCAAATGTTAGCAATGTGTGTTGGAGATGTGGTACTGAGGTTGACACTATATATCATAATTTTTGGACATGTCCGCTTGTTGGGCCCTATTGGACAAAGGTCAACACTCTTCTCTCTTGAGATATTGGAAATTCCTGTATCACTTGATGTAGTTACTCATTTATTGGGCCTACCTATGTCTAATGTCACTAAATTAAATAGAAAATTATTGTGTCACATCCTTACTGCAGCCAGATGCCTTATTGCTAGACACTGGAAATCCACTTTGCCCTCGGGCATCATGGACTTATATGCTAGGATAAAAGAAATTCTGCTTACGGCCAGAATATATGATAGATATGGAAAATTCACAGAAATTTGGCTATACATATAACTACTAATCTTCAGTTAGGCCCTGGTAATACATCTTGTTCACGGTAACATTCACCTTTGTGAGGTGAGTGTCTGAACCTTTCTTGCAAAAAAAAAAAAAAAAAAAACTTTTTGTCCTTACCTAGGGACAAAGTGTGTATAGAACTTGTACTGTCTTTTTGCCACAGGTGGTTGATGCCATCCACCCCAAGTGGAGCATTGCTCTTTTGTCTGGTTCTATCTAACCAAAGTTGATCCCTAGTAGGGTTCAAATAATGAAAAGAAAGAAAGGAGAAACTGCAGTTTCAGTTCGGCAGTTCAAATATATTAAACGTCAAACGTTACAAATTTATGTAATGGACCAATTTAACCATGTCAACATATAGCAGGAAAAAAAGGAAAGCAGAGTAGACTTTTTAAAGGTACTAGGAGAATTATTATGTAGAAAATCACTATAATTTTTAAGTACAAAACCTTTAAAAACTTATTGAAATAGTAATCAATATACACACAGTGAAATTATCTTTCCATACTAATTTTGATTGGTAGGGAAAGTTACAAACGTTTGTAAAGTTCACACATTAAAGGGTCTCGCCCGACGTGTTTTGCCCGCGAGGGCTTCCTCAGGGTATACAGAGACCTATTATGGAGTACTGGAATTGTGCCAAGTAGTGGTGGGTTGTTAAATGATTGGAATACCAATGACCAAAGACGTTTGGATGCTTTTGGTGTTTGAAGTAATAGTTGGACAGATTTATTGCACATGAAATTTCTTTCTAATGTTGGTTTAAGAAAGATTGGTACCTGTTCTATAGTACATTGGCTTTTATATTAAGATTCCTTATTGTCAGGAAACTCTTCCCCTTTTATTTCGGTAATAGCATTACTTGTCCCGTTGAAACTTTTTTAGCAAACTTCATATCGGAAAGGTGATCGGGACATATGTGTGTGTGTGTGTGTGTGTGTGTGTGTATATATATATATATGTATATATATGTGTATGCAGTGTTCTCCCCAGAAATTTTTTTCAGCCGGGTGGTAGGAAGCTGTAGCCGGGTGGTAAAAAAGGGTGTGTGGAAAACACGGCAAATTTAGTGCTCCCAGTTGTTTATGCCATGGGTATCCAGTAACCTCCTATTGTTTCAGTGTTCTACCTTCTTCCAATTATTTGTTACAACTTTGTAATGCCTGCCCTGTTAGTATATGCAATTTTTCTATTCTATGTACTTTCACTTTCCAGCACATATCTCTGTCCTTCCTCTTCTGTGTCACTTTCCAGCGCAGTTCTGTTCTCAAAATATTTTCTGTGTGCTTGCTGCACCTCTTTTGAGAGCCTTCAGCTCCCTAGTTGCAGCCCTCAGTGCGTCTGACATTTTCTGCATAGTATTTTGAAGTGCGTCTATCCTGCATAGCCATTTTTGCTTTGAAACATCACCTGTGTGGGAAAATAAACAAGCATTTTGAGTTCCCAGATATTTTACAGGTAAGTAGACACATGGATATGACACATTTTTCTGCATGCACAATGTATGAATGCTTAGCAACAGATTTCGTTTCTCCTCATACCTCCAACGCTCTCCGTCTGCCCGGATGTATCTGACTCAGGGCTTTCCTGCTCTCCCTCTGGAATAAAATCCAGGACTAAAAAGTAAACGTGTACAGAAAAAAACATTACCTACATAATTTACACATTACTATATTCAACCTATCTCTCTACCTTTTAGGTGCATACCTGGGTCAAGATCCAGTGGTGAGGTACACACTTCCTGCTCAATAGGCTGTATAAGAAAGAAAAAATAAATTTATTTAAAGAGGAACTAAACCCAAAACTGGTTAAAAATACTTTTAATCCAGCAGGGCAGTCCGAACCATTCCGAGGTCTCTTCCTTTGGGTCCTGCGTCGTCTCGGCATCCGTCCGCGAGCCGCACCTGACGCTGCCATCTTCACTTCTTCTTCCTGTTCTTCCTATATCACCAGACCCAGGCGCGAGATCAGGTGACGTAAGTTGGAAAGAAAAATTGCCGATCTCACTGCGCATGTCGAGATCGAATTTTTTGCGCAGTAAGAGCACCCAAGAGCCTCCCAGGATGCCTGACTGAGGTATTCCAGGAGGCTTTGCGGTCTCATTAATTCGCGATCGCCTAGGCAGGCAGGCGGTGCTGCACTCATCTTTTTTTTTTTTTTTTTTTTTTTTTTTTTTTAAAGAAAGTCTTGCATTTAAAAAAAAAAAAAAAAATTTACCTTACTTAAAAGGGTTATCTAATTGCAGCACACTTCTTGGGGATGATATGACCTATTGCTTGCGGTGGGATCCCAGTGGAAAACTTCATGTCCTGCAGAGATCTTCCAGTGGCAAGGTATCTTAACATGGCGATCAACCTCTGTTCAGCTGGTATGGACTTTCTCATGCAGGTATCTTGTTTCTGTAGCAAAGGTCTCACTATGGCAAGTAATTTCTGGAAGCACGACCCTAGTTTTGGAAATTTTGTATTATCTCGTTTTTTTTTGTTTTGTTTTTTGTTTTGTTTTGTTGAAATACATGTACCTATTTTTGTGAAAATTCAATAAAAATATTGAAATATAATTTCTGGAAGCACACATCCGACATGTCATCTGGGGATGTCAAGCTTAGTTCCCGTAACAGATTCTCATGGGAAACAGTTTCTCAAGCCATCAACCAATCTTTACACCAAACCCTGTGCTTCTTCACAACTTGTCCTTGCACATCATGTTATTATTATTATTATTACTAAACAGGATTTATATAGCGCCAACATATTACGCAGCGCTGTACATTAAATAGGGATTGCAAATGACAGACTAATACAGACAGTGATACAGGATGTATTCTTGTTTAAGCTGATTTTTGTGTATTTTAATTTTATTAAAGTATTTTTTTTTTTTTTACATGATTGTGTGTTTCAAACATTTTTTATATTCAGGATATTTACTAGACCCTTGTTCGGACATATTTCTGTAAATTACAGGTCTACAATTTAAAAAAAAAAAAATTCATGAAAAACAGTGTACAGCTTTTGGTACAGAAATCTAGACATCAGTGTAACGCCCAGGTGGTTAATTAAGTGTTTATGTTTATTAGGTAAATAACTGTTTTTGTTCTGTTGCCTAAAAGCCATCTACTTCTTCCTTCCTAACTCTTCTTTATAAGCTTAAACATTCACTGTATAAACTGAAAAAAAATCTTTCAAAATTTGCCTTTCCTTTGGATAACTAACACTTAGTTGTATAACTACTGTTTCTGTGTTGCATGGAGTAATCCAAATTCTGGTACTTGTGAACAGGTAATGAAGCACAGGATGATTGGACTACAGTTCATAATTCTTCTGTATTTCTTGGTTTTGCCTCAGAAAGCGCATTTTTGATGTCACCCTAAAAGTATTTTTATTGAATTAAGGTCTGAGGATAGGGCTGGCCGCTCCATAATGTTAATTTTGTTGGTCTGGAACGTCTGCAACAAGACGTTGCTCATGTACCAGTTTGTTTCAGGTCATTTTCTTGATAAACCACCAATTTTAGGGGCATTTCCTCTTCGGCATAAAGCAACATGATCTCTTCAAGTATTTTGATGTATTCAAATTGATCAATGATTCCTGGTTTGTAATAAATAGTCTCTTCACAGTGTACTGTGGCTTGAAATTAGTGTTTAGGGGTCATCTGACAAACAGCCTGTGGCCCCTAGACCCAAAATGAACAAGCTTTCTTTCATCGGTCCACCAAATGTTGCGCCATTTGTCTTTAGACCTGTTAATGAGTTCTTTGGCAAACTGTGACCTCTTCAGTACATCTTTTTTTCAACACTGGGACTTTGTGGGGGCTTGTTGCTGATATCTTGGCTTCACATAGGTGTCCTCTAATTGTATCAATACTCACAGGTAACATTAGACATTCTTTGATGTTCCTGGGGGTGATCATTAGCTGCATCAGCCATTTTGGCTATTCTTCGATCTTTTTGCATGGTAGTTTTCTGTTCTGTTTCTTTTTCCTCCCAACTTTCAAGTGTTGGTTGCCATTTTAAAGCATTTGAGATTATATATATATATATATATATATATATATATATATATATATATATATATATATATATATATATTATATATGTGTGTATATATATATATATATATATATATATATATATATATATATATAAAAATTGTTTAAACATAATATTTGCAATAAGATCAGGTCTGAGCATGTAGGCCTCTAAAGGATGTCTCTGGATTGGTTACTGGGGATAAAGAATTTTTTTTTCCAGCCCTGTGTACACAAATGAAAATAGCAGAGCTCAAATACAAATTCATAATTGCAATGTCACTGCCAGTATTGAATTACAATGGTTTAAAATCTGAAAATTGATATGATTGAAATTGTAAGGTTGACAAAGCACCAGGACCTGATGGATTACATCCACGTGTCCTCAAAGAGCTGAGCTCAGTTATTTCAAAACTATTATTTCTAATGGTTTTGGCCAATATGGTTCATATCTTCAAAAAGGGAGCAAAGTCATTACCAGGTAACTAGAGAACAGTTAGGTTAACGTCCATAGTTGGAATGGTTCTAGAGAGTTTGATAAAGAACCACAAAGAAGAGTTTCTGCTAGAAAATATTATAAGTCATAGTCAGCATGGCTTCAGGAAAGACCCAAGTTGTCAAAACAAATTTACTCTCTTTTTGTGAGGAAGTAAGTAAACAAGTAGACAGTGGAATAGCAGTTGATATAGTGTACTTGGACTTTGCTAAATCATTTGACACATTACCCCACAGACCCTTAATATGCAAGTTAGGGTCAATAGGTTTAGAAAAGTCAATATGTAAATGGATAGAGAACTGGCTTAAAGACTGCATCTATAGAGTAGTGATTCTTGATTCATACCCTGGATGGTCTAAGGTTATTAGTGGTTTACACCGGGGTTCAGTGTTGGGACCTTTACTATTTTACATCCTTATAAATGATTTATAGAGTTTGGGATAGAGTTAAAAGTA
>NW_027318480.1:0-6000 GCF_032062135.1 Pyxicephalus adspersus
GGGATTAATGTATTCATTTTTTATGTTTAGTAAGATTTCACACAATTGGATGTTGTCATAAACTTGTATGCTAAACAGATCCAAGCCAGACATGTTTAGTGCTTCCAAATACATTGGTTTTGCACAATATTAGGTGTTGCATTTGGTATTCCAAACATTGTATGGATCGCAAATGCACCTAATTGTGAACAAAAAACAGACAGGATATTTTTTTTGTAGTGCAAAGCAAGGTACTGATGACAAAGGCAACACCCTCATTGTACCTTTTGTCTGGAATCCCTTCTAAAATATAACTGTATAGACAAACTGAACTTAATCTGACAATGTGTATGGGTGCCCAGTGGGAAAAAGGCAACCTTATCCTGAAGGTCAGTGGGAGGAGGACCCCATTACACTGGTGATTAGTGGGATATGGGCACCCTTAGGTTACATATGCATGTGCAATATTAAACAAATGTATAATGACAGATCAATGAATATTCACAATTATTTAGAACAATCATATAGTGCAGGATTCTGTACATGATGTAACAATTCAAATGTTTAAAGATAATCCACCAATAATGTACAGACATTAGATGCTATTATTTGGAAGATGGAGGATGGTGTTGCATTTGGTATTCTAATCACTTTATGGATAGTAAATTCACCTAATTGTGAAAAAAACAGACAGGATGCTTTTTTTGTAGTGCAAAGCAAGGACTTTATTAATATTGTGTAATGACATTTTACTTATCTGACCCATATATACATACATACATTAAAAGCAAGAAACAAACATTTACACATACATATAGATTTGTCCTATCACACACTTGGTAGGGTATTGTTGGTAGCAAAAGTTACATATAAAGATATAAAAAATAACCTTTACACCAAAGCATTTGCACAATGTTTTTTTTTTCTTTTCCTACCGATTTTTTTAGAGTTAAAAGTTTAAGTTCTGCTATAACTGCAGCAGGTATGAAAAATTGAGGACTTTTCTTGTCAGGTCTGCTGCATGGTAGAGCTGCATTAATCTCAGAACTCAATGGACATAAATAAAATTCTTTAGCAAATTTCTTTATTATATATATATATATATATATATATATATATATATATATATATATATATATAGATATAGATATTGTTGCAAAATATTAGTAAATGTGTACAATTTAAAACACCTTGAAATTAAAGTATTCATTTTTTAATGTTTAGAAAGATTTCACTCAATTGGATATTGAAAATTGTAAACATGGTTCTGCATTGTATGCTAAATTGATACAGGCCAGACATGTATAGTGCTTGCAAATACATTGCTTTTGCACAATAATAGGTGTTGCATTTGGTATTCCAAACATTTTATGAATCGCAAATGCACCTAATTGTGAAAAAAAACAGGCAGGATACTTTTTTTGTAGTGCAAAGCAAGATGACAAAGGCAACACCCTCATTGTACCTTTTGTCTGGAATCCCTTCTAAAATATTACTGTATAGACAATACATAGACAAACTGAATCTAATGTGACAATGTGTATGGGTGCTCAGTGGAAAAAAGGCAACCATATACTGAAGGTTAGTGGGAGGAGGACCCCATTACACTGGTGATTAGTGGGATATGGACACCCTTAGGGTACATACATATCTGCAATAATAAATAAAGGATTAACGACAGATCAATGAATATTCAGGATTATTTTGAACAATCATATAGTGCACGATTCTGTACATGCTGTAAAAATACAAAATTTTAAAGATAATCCACCAATAATGTACAGACACTAGATGCTATTATTTGGAGGATGGTGTTGCATTTGATATTCCAATCACTTTATGGATGGCAAATTCGCCTAATTCTGAACAAAACAGACAGCATGGTTTTTGTGGTGCAAAGCAAGGTACTTTATTAAATTTGTTTAATGACATTTTACTTATCTGACCCATATATACAAACATACATTAAAAGCAAGAAACAAACATTTACACATACATAGATTTGTCCTATCACACACTTGGTAGGGTATTGTTGGTAGCAAAAGTTACATATAAGAATATAAAAAGTAACCTTTACACCAAAGCATTTGCCACAATGTTTTTCTTTATATACTGTTTTTTTTTTTACTTTTTCTACTGATTGTTTAGAGTTAAAAGTTAAAGTTCTGCTGTAACTGCAGCAGGTATGAAAAAATCAGGACTTTTCCCATCAGGTCTGCTGCATGGTAGAGCTGCATCAATCTCAGAACTCAATGGACATAAATACAAATTATTTGGCAATTTTCTTGATTATATTGATACATTTATATATGCGTGGATGTGTGTGATTTCTCTTTGCCTGGAGTTTTGCTTTAACTTATCTGAATTTACCACATAGAATGTTGTTTACAAATGTTAGAACAATAAAAGTATGGCATTGTTGTAAGATGTTATGAAATGTGTGTAGAAAGTTTAAAACACTTTGGGATTAATGTATTCATTTTTTGAATGTTTAGAAGGATTTCACACAATTGGATATTGAAGTAAACATGGTTCTGCATTGTATGCTAAATTGATCCGGGCCAGACATGTATAGTGCTTCCAAATACATTGCTTTTGCACAATAATAGGTGTTGCATTTGCTATTCCAAACATTGTATGGATCGCAAATGCACCTAATTGTGAACAAAAAACAGACAGGATATTTTTTTTGTAGTGCAAAGCAAGGTACTGATGACCACCAGAACCCCCAGATCCTTTTCCATTTCTGACTCCCCCAAATGTATTCCCCCTAGACACTATGAAGCATGCATGTTGTTAGCTCCCAAGTGCATACTTTTACATTTAGCTATATTAAATGTCATTTGCCACTTGGCTGCCCCATCAAACAGTACATCCGGGTCTGCTTGTAAATTATAGACATCCTGTATGGACTTAATTCCATTACATAGTTTGGTGTCATCTGCAAACACAGAAATGGTACTTTTAATCTCAAACTCTATATCATTTATAAAGATGTTAAACAGTAAAAGTCCCCACACTGAACCCTGGGGTACACCACTAATAGTCTTAGACCATTTAGAGTATGAATCATTAATTACAACTCTCTGGATGCGATCTTTAAGCCAGTTCTCTGTCCATTTACAGATTGACTTTTCTAAACCTATCGACCCTAACTTGCATATTAACTGTCTGTGGGGTACAGTGTCAAATGCTTTAGCAAAATCCAAGTACACTATATCAACTGCTATTCCACTGTCTACCTGTTTACTTGCTTCCTCATAAAAAGAGAGTAAATTTGTTTGACAACTTTTGCCTTTCTTGAAGCCATGCTGACTATCACTTATAATATTATTGTCTAGCAGAAACTCCTCTATGTGGTTCTTTATCAAACTCTCCAAGACCTTTCCAAATAATTGGTCTGTAGTTACCTGGTAATGACTTTGTTCCGTTTTTGAAGATAGGAACCACATTGGCCTTACGCCAATCCATCGAAACCTTGCCAGTGACTAGTCTCTAAAAATTAGAAATAATGGCTTTGAAATAACTGAGCTCAGCTCTTTGAGGACACATGGATGTAATCCATCAGGTCCCGGTGCTTTGTCAACCTTAATTTTTCCCAGCTGTTTCTCAATCATATCAATTCTGAGCCATTGTGACTCATAAGGCAGTGACATTGCTATTATGAATTTGAACTTGAGCTCTGCTATTTTCCTTCGTTTACACAGAGCTAAAAAAAGTGTTTAGTAAATCTGCCTTGTCTTTATCCCCAGTTACCAACCCAGAGACATCCTTTAAGGGGCCTACATGCTCAGATCTACTCTTTTTGCTTTTAATATATTTGAACAATTTTGGGGGGTTTGCCCTAAGTTCCTTTGCAATCTATCTATTATTTTGAAGTTTTGCACATTTTATCTCCTTTTTACATCTTTTGTTATATTCTTTATAGGTTTCAAATGATGAAGGTGATCCTTCATTTTTATATTTTTGGAATGCCCTTTTCTTGTTCCTTGTGGCTTTTTAACAGTAGTTGTGAGCCACATAGGTTTTAATTTTAGCCTCTTCTAAACTTCTTACCCATTTGAATATATTTTTTCAGTTTTCTTTTGTAGAACAGACTTGGAAAATTCCCATTTCTGTTCTGTGTTCTTTGAGGACAATATTGTCTCCCAGTCACAAAAGTCACAGAGAGCCACCCTTAATAATGGAAAATTTGCTCTCTTAAAATAAATGGTTTTATCGTTCCTGTTTTTTCTTCCTGTTCACAGCTTACATTACATTAAATTAAATCATCTTATGGTCACTGCTGCCCAGATTCTCTTTTATTTGCACATTTGTTATAAGCTCTGCATTGTTAGAAAGAACTAGGTCCCGCAGGGTATCATTTCTAGTTGGGGCTTTTATAAACTGTACCATAAAATTATCTTGACTCCAGTCAATGTCAGGGTAGTTGAAATCTCACATGATTAAAACACTTCCATTTTTTGCTGCTTTTTCTATCTGTGCTAGTAGTTGATTTTCTATTTCTTCCTTAGCACTGGGATTACGCAGCGCTGTACATTAAATAGGGATTGCAAATGACAGACTAATACAGACAGTGATACAGGAGGAGAGGACCCTGCCCAGAAGATGAGAATATTTCCAGCATATTATTAAAAAGATCAGGTCTGAGCATGTTGGTTCCCATATAAGGTTATTTAGAGTTAGGCACGCGGGACAAAGAAAAGGTAGATTTATTACACAAAGCAAAATGGTGGCCCTTCAGGCCGAAATGGGGATGGTACTGCCATAGCCTCCAATAAGACACTATGGCCACTGATATGGTCCAGAAATGGACCAAAAAGTGAATTGAATTAGGCACCCAGACAAGATGACTTATGTGCTCGAATTCAGAATGAGGTAATGAAAGACTGAGGTTGCCAAAACAATCAACTATTTCATTAGAAATTAATCAAAAACAGTGACTGTGGATAAGGTGTAGTTGGATTCTGCGGAAACGTTTGACACAGTACCACAGGGATCTAAAGTACAAGTTAAGGTCTTGGTCCCAAAATAATTCAGTATGAAAATGGATAGAGAACTGCCTTTAAGGCCAAATTCAGTGAGGCGTGAATTATTCATATTCTGACTGATCTAACTTTTTAACCTAATTGTGATTTTGAGAATAAAAGTACCATTTTTAATAATGAACCTTAATACTGGTTGTTGGATAAGGGTATCAATATGCACTGTGTATTGCAGCTGGCTTTGTCTAGGACTTTAATGTGTCCATGCTGACCCCTCTTCACAGCCAAAACCACCTACAATGGGCAAGTGTAGATCAGAACTGGACAATAAAGCAATGGATAAGGCAACTTGATCAGTGGGTCACCAACCCCTGGACGGCAAACCGGTGTTTTTGGCTGGTGAGTTAAGTGCAGCAAATGACTACAGGAGGCAGAAGTGCAGGCAGCAGGAGCGCCGGCAGCCCTCCTTACACTGCTCTAAAGCTAATGATAGTGTAACAGTAGGAGCGCGGGCTGCTCTCCTCACACTGATTACACAGAAGCTGCTGAAGATGGCAGGGCAATGTATGTAAGGCTTACCCTTCTGCCATTCCCAGCAGATCTGCCACCTGACAGCACACCAGCTCTTAAACTACTGTGCTGTCCTCGGCTAGTGTGCTGACAGGAGGCGGAGCTGCTAAGAATAGCATGACCCGGGGAGCTCGGACCTTCTAGCCCATCCCTTATAAACGGCCGTGTCAGACAGTAGCCATATCCTGTGGTGTTGTGGCAGTGCCTGTGTTTCTCCTAGGCAAGCTTAAAATTCTAGGCGCTGTTGTACTCATTTTTATTCAGACGTTTGCCTTTCCCCCTTCCCCAGAGTGTTTCCCTGTTTAAAAAACAAAAAACAAAACGATTAAAAAAAAAAAACTAAACAAAAGTTTAAAACAGAGAATGTGGATTTTCTTTTCATTGGCAATAGTTTTTCTTAATCAACTTCCTACATTTGTATAGCACAGATGCTACATGGAACCACATCTATCCTTGCTACCTGTTA
>NW_027318481.1:0-6000 GCF_032062135.1 Pyxicephalus adspersus
ATTTTTATAACTTATTTGATTGGACTGAAACCATGTATCTAGGGAGAATACTACTTACAAAGCAGCTGCTATAATGTGTATTTATATCACTTGTCACTAGAGGGCAGTATGAGACTATAGTTTCCATACTGAGGGCAGTCAGCTGACTGCTGGATCCTCTGACAGGACGGAATGATCAAAGCATTCCAAGCATTCACAGCAAAACGAGTAAACCGGGCTGGGGCTTTTTTGCACTGCTTATCTCACACGAGATAACTCGGCTGGGGCAGACAAAAGGTTAAATAAAGAATCGTTGCATTACCAAGTCCACCCCGGCGAAGTTACCTGGGGGAGATGAAAAGTCACAGTGACACATGCATGATCCGACCAGGGACAAGAATTTATGGTAGAAAG
Organism: Pyxicephalus adspersus; assembly: GCF_032062135.1. Taxonomy (NCBI): domain Eukaryota; kingdom Metazoa; phylum Chordata; class Amphibia; order Anura; family Pyxicephalidae; genus Pyxicephalus; species Pyxicephalus adspersus. The sequence continues at coordinate 394 of NW_027318481.1, forward strand.
AGGATGCCAATCCAATGCAGAGTGACTAACAAGTAATCTATGTGTGAATATACCCAGTGCGGATTGGAGAAAAATGTATAATCTTTAGTTGTAGGGTGCAAAGTGCGCCATACATCTAATAATTTGAATTCACATAGTTTAGTACGAAGTGAATTCAACTTAGAGTAAGATATATGAGTTTTACCCGATGAAGTGCCTATATGAGGATCAAGGGCAAAATTAAGGTCCCCCTACAACAATGGTTCCATCTGTTAATCCCTTAAGAGCATGTAAATATTTAATAGAAAACGCGGTTGGTTGATAATTGGAAGAATATAGCGAGGCTATTGTATACATCTTGCCCCAAATAGTTACTTTAATGAAAAGATATCCACCCTGATAATCACAAAAGAGAATCCACAACCTGAATTGGGAGAGATTTATGAAATGTCACAGATACACCCCTAGTTTTAGCATCAGGATTGGAACCATATATGGTTCCAGGTAGTATAACATCTATTGCATAGATATGGAATTTTATTGGTTTGAAAATTAGTTTCTTTGAGCAGTGTTGTGTTGACTCATGTTGTGCATATAGTAGCTGAAAACGTTTATTAGGGCTATTAAGTCCCTTCACATTAAGGGTACGAACTCTAAGAGGTTGGGCTTGAGGAAATTTCGAAGACATTTACAAATTCAAATGAAAAAGAAAATGTATTCTTTTTATTCATCAGGTGGACGGGATTTCAGATTCTTCAAAATTATTGTGATAACCTACAAAACTACATTGCATATAACATTCACAATCACCATTTATAGATCGAATTTAGGGACACCATTCATATATTATATACCTGTGTAACTATGCCAGCCCAGGAATCCGTCTGAACAAATTCACTCGATGTCTGAAATACCTATTCAACCAAGTATAATTAAGTACAAAATCTAATAAAACTGTTCAAAAACCTGTGCTTAAATGCAAAAAACAACCACAGTCTTAAGGATCAAATCCATTAACATTATTACATATATGAAATAACACAGTGAATAGTGACTACTATGAATTTAATTTATAATAGAAAAAATCTTGTGATATGAACATCTGGGCCAACTTAGTGGCCTCATTCCATAATACCCTTATTGGGAAAAAAATACCATAAAAATGCTTAAGCAGCCAAGGTGGTCTAGGAATCCAACATGCAAGGTGTTAGTGAAACACATCAAAAAATAGTGCAAAAAGGAGTGCGCATGCGCCGCCCGATCAAGCTGGCTGCACGCTGATTGGCTCGGCGCTCCCCGGTCCCTTGTAAGGCTCCCAGCAGAAGACGGACTCGGCAGCCACGTCTCCCGCAAGCAGCCTCTTCTCCTCCTCACCCGCCATATTGCTCAGGGGGGATGAGGAAAGCCGGGAACAAAGTAAAAGACCGGGTTTCCCGGTCTCAATCAACGCGCCCAGCCCCCAAGATGGCGACCGCCCTGGAACCACGAGGCTGTGAGGCCCCAGGAGAGGTGAAGGGAGCGAGCGGCTCCCCCTCAGGTATGAGTGGGGTTAGAGGGGATAAGGGGGAGAGAAATCCCTGCCCCAGAGTGCCCCAGAAGATGAGGCTGAAATGCTGGATTCTTCCAGCCCTCGGATCACTGCATCACCCCCCTCCCCAGGACATTCTCCTGTGGCTCCCTATCTTTTCAGTGCTCAGGGAGAAGATTGTGCTTCATCGGATCACAGCCTTAACCAATTTGATCATGGCTCTAGATTCTCAGCTTTTAGCCAGGACCCTCCAGTATGCCCTCCTCTCTCTCTGCTTCCAGAGGCAGAAAATCGGCTTTATTTGAATCTGGCTGGCCTTTTGCAGTCCGAGTTAGCGAAAGCTACTGAGAAAATTACCTCGGGAGTACGGCAGGATTTACAATCACTGGGTGCTAGAATTGATATGTTTGAGAAAAAAGTGGATGAGACAGTGACCTGTGTTAATCAGAATTCCAAAGAGATACAGATCCTTCATGATCAGATTGAGTCCATGCAGCTTAAATTGGATGATATGGAGAATAGATCTCGCAGAAATAACTTTGGGATCCGGGGCCTCCCTGAATCGGTTAAGGATATTACAGAGGCGGTGAGCGGTTTTCTTCATAGTTTGCTACCTGATCTACCAGAATCACATCTACTACTTGACAGGGCTCACAGAGCCCTTGTGGCCCCTAAACCGGATGGCCCACCCAGGGACATTATTGTTAAACCCCACTACTTTACCACTAAGGAAGCACTCTTAAAAGTCACTAGAAGCATGGATTTGATCGAGATGGAGGGTCACCAGATACAAATCTTCACCAATATAACACCATTTACTATTCAACGCAGGAGAACCCTTAAACCTTTATTGCAAATTTTGATTGATCACAAGATCAAATACAGATGGGCCTTTCCTTTGAAATTGCTTTTCCAACTACAGGGGAAAACTTATTCATTCTCATCTTTTGAGGAGGGGGAACAGATTCTCAAAGATTTGGAGCTACTCCAGATATCAGAGGGACAGCCCGCTTCAGACAAAGAGGTGCCCACGTCCTTATATCCGCTGTGGAATATAACCAAGGCTGCGGGAAAACAAATTCGGAAAATATCCTGAATGTTTGAGCTGGATGCATTTTTGTGTTACACATTCCTGTTTTCATTTGTCACATGTTCCTGGACTTACTTGTCCCACATGATGTACATTTTCTCATATGTGTTATAAGGATGGTTCATTTTTAGGACCTTACCAGTGGGACTGTGACTCCTTCGTATATTGTGCAATGCTTATATATTTTTTTTTTTTCTTATGTGTTGCCTAGCTTAATATTGAGTTGATTATCTGGGTTGGTCATGATCCAGACAGGCTGACGAATAGTTTGAATCAACACCTGGGGTCATTGATATTATGATCCTCAGCCTAATTGTGTTATGTTCCGCCTTAATGGGGCTCCAGCCCTCATGCTGAATGGGGGATGGTAAGGAGAGTAGTCCCCCATGGTTCTTACTGATTTGTTCTTATGTCATTTTTCATTTTTAATGTTGTTTTTTCAATGCATATATGCCTTTCTTATTTTTTATTGTAAATTCTTGCCATGTTGGTATAATTTTTTCTTTTAGTGGCTGCCGAGCCTATAGCCAGCATAGTGTACCTGTAGTTAGAATGACAGGATTTTCAGGCTATTGTTTGCTGGTACTCTTTGCCTCAATTTTAGTTTTCGGGGGGGGGGGATCCGGGGGTTAAACATGCCCTCGCTCTACGGAGAATCCGATCCGGGTCTTATTTAAGGACTTGGTCCAGAGGGAGTTTCTCCGCCGAGATGGAGCTATTGAGAGCTCCTGGAAGCAAGGGGGTTGTGGCCCTCTCCTGGACCTTGGGACTAGGATTGTCCCGGGGGCCGGGATGGGGCCGGAACCCTGCTGTGGTTTTGTTGCACGCTTTCAAACGCTGTGTGTCTCTATTGTTTGGGCTTGTTTTTCCTTGGTTTTGTTATGTCTTCCCTTTTGTGTCTCTCCTGTCCCTAGAGGAAGTACTATTTTGGTTCTTTGGTCCTCACTACATTTATGACACTTGATCCATCAGTGGCCCCAGTGGTGGCCTCTAAACTAACCTTGCTATCCCATAATGTTCAGGGTCTCAATTCTCCGGCTAAACGGTCCACAGCATTCCGTTACTATAATTCTTTACAAGTGGACATATTGGCCTTACAGGAAACGCATTTTTCCAATAATTCAGTACCCAAATATCTTCATAAAAATTACCCGCTGTTTTATAATGCCACTTCTGACAAAAAGAAATGCGGAGTTCTTCTGTGTTTTCGGAAAAGCTTAAATTTCTCACCCCTAGAGATTTTTAGAGATCCGGGAGGTAGATTTTTAGTGGTAATTGGGTATGTTGGGATGCATGTGATTACTGTTGTCTCTTATTATGCGCCCAATGAGGGCCAAATGGCATTTTTCCATACTCTTTTAGACGAGATTTGGCCCAAAGTACGAGGTTCTTTGCTTTTGCTGGGGGATTCCAATGTGGCGTTGGACCATATTTTAGACAAATCTAAATTAAGCAGATATAGAGACCCCCCTAGAAAAAGCCACAACCTTGCTCTTTTACTGAGAAAATATAATTTAGTAGATGGTTGGAGGGAAATGAATCCTTCGGTTAGGGACTACACCTACTTTTCAGCAGCACATAATCAGTATTCACGCATAGATCATGGCTTCATCCAGTCTTCTATGCTCCCCAATTTGTTGGGAGCACGTATTCTGTCTACTCCCTGGTCAGACCATGACCCCCTGGCTTTATACCTGTCAGGCTTCAATAGACCGCAGCCTGGGTTTAAGTGGAGATTCAATGAGAGTTTTATTTCTGATGATCTGATGAAGCGTGATATAGAAACGCAGTTGGGCAACTACTTTCAGATTAATGTTGCGGATGATACATCCCCAGCCATAAACTGGGAGGCCCATAAAGCCTACATAAGGGGTGAGATGATTAAAATGGGGGTGCAACGTAAACGAGCCCACAATAAGATAATAGATGCCAGCCTTCAGGAATATCACAAATTGCAATGGCAACACAAATTGATGCCAAGTGTAGTTCTGAAATCCCAGTTGGAGGCGAAACGCACTGACCTTAATTTGCTACTGACTACAAGAGCCGAAAAATCTTTGAGATGGTCAGCACTTAAATTCTTTGTTTGGAGTGACAAACCGGGAAGTCTATTGGTCAATAAGCTTAACCCCAAGCCCAAGTTTCATGCCCTTCCTAAAATTAAAACTAAGGGCGGGCGATTGTCACAAAACCCAGAAAAAATTCTTGCGGCTTTTGAAGATTTTTATAGCCGTTTATATGGTTCTGCTGATTCCACTAATACATTGGGAGTAGAAAGTTTCCTTGACCAACTTGCCCTCCCCAAATTGCACTCCAAACATAGAGCATTTTTTGATAAACCTTTTATGGTGGAGGAGTTACAGGGGGTTATGGGGCTACTTAAAGTGGGTAGCGCACCTGGTCCGGATGGATTCTCAAATCTGTATTACAAAACGTTTAGCCCATTATTGGTCCCTCATATGGTAGCATATTTTAACTACCTGAGAGAGGGCAATGCTTTGTTGGGGGATGCCAATAGGGCATTCATTAGTGTAATTCCTAAACCAGGAAAAGATGATTCGGATGTGGCTAATTACAGGCCTATCTCCCTGATTAATTGTGATCTGAAAATTATGACGAAGATTTTGTCACTTCGACTGAGCTCCTTTTTGGGAGCATATATCCATCCGGATCAGGTGGGTTTTATGTTACATAGGCAAGCACCGGACCAAACAAGGAGGGCTGTTGACCTTATATCGGTAGTTAATTCAGGTTGGGATGGGGGACCGACGCGTCAAGTTATGTTACTTTCTCTAGACCTCCAAAAAGCTTTTGATAGTATATCTTGGAGATACTTGTTCCAGGTACTTCATAAAATGGGTTTTGGTCCTTTCTTTACTAGCCTTCTCTCAGCTCTATATGATTTACCTGAAGCTAAGATCTCGCTAGGGGGATTCTTATCATCGGCAATACACATCAAGAGGGGGACCAGACAAGGTTGCCCCCTCTCTCCATTGCTGTTCGCATTGGC